>NC_052956.1:30959537-31159982 GCF_013358895.1 Oreochromis aureus | reverse complement strand
ACAATGATTAGTGGGTCATAAAAAACTATATGTATTAAATCACCAGTAAGAATCTGATGGTACCTCTTCCTTAAATAGGGCTTTTTGATGTTGTTGTTTACCTACACATATAGTTACACAACATGATGGCATCATTAATGGCTCAATCAAGAGCCCAACAATAAAAAAAGCAGCATTTAAATTAACATTATGGACACAGTAGCCCTCCCACCAAAAAGGAGTAGTGCACTTATGTTCATGTTTACTATCCTAGGGATTGACACTGTCATGTACAATGTGATATGGTAGTGTAGGTGTTGTTCCTGGATCAACAAATCTCATGCATGTCCAGATTCAACACCGCAAGTGACCAGTTATATTGTAGTGATGTCATAGTTTAGCGACATGGAAACGCCACAACACCACACCAGTCACCAAACCATAACCCTAACCCCATATTCCAAACCCTACCTACAGAGCCAAAACCCTAACCACCCAATTTTTTGTATTTTTTCCTGCATGAACATCAGCAGTTTGTTATTGTTATCTTTGCAACGTGGAAAAAAAGCGACTGGTCAGATGCAATGTTGATCCTGGACAAACATTAGAACCACTGTCACTACAATATTAAAACTGCTTTGTACATTTTTCTATGCATGTACGCATGTAGAATAAAAGAGATATCTGAAAATACCAGAGGTACATTTAAAGCTTTACTTCAGCTTATTTGAATCATTGAAATTGATTTCTCAACTATTCAAGAAGTTCATGCTGCAGTTTTCTTGTATTTTTTAATCCATTAGGACTCATTTAATAGCTGTTTGTGCATGGTGTGCATGTACAGTGTATGGCTGAAAAGCAAACTGAAATTGCTAGCATTAGCTGATGAATTAGCACTCCAGTCTCTGATCTGTGTATGGGCCTACAAAATTATAAGATGTTCTATTTGATGTTCTAGCGGTAGTGTAAGTGGTATTTCCAATATCAGAAAATAGTAACCCACTCAGTTAAAAGTTTAAGAGCTAAATTCAGTAGTGGCACCTAGCGCTGTTATGCTAGCTTAAGAGCCATAACCTAACATTAGTTTGATTTATTATAGGGTGATCAACCGTCCTCTTTTCCCTGGACATGTCCACTTTTCACGTTCTGTCCAGGGTGTCTGGGGGGAATTTCGAGATTGATAAAAATGTCCGGGTTTTCCTATATTCCGATAGAGGACCCATGTTTGTGGCGTCATCCCCGAACTGCTGCTTTGTGAGTGCTTGTTCTGCGCTCATTGACGGGACAGACAGCGCGCAGCAACGCGCCTAATGATGTTTAAAAGATCCCAAAGTGCAAGTGCATCTTTCAGACAAACTGTAAAAGAAATTTCCCTCATACCGACCCAGTACTGGTAATTTTTGTTATGCAGATGAGGCATTATTTCTGTAACATTGTTTAATTCCAGAGGCTTTTAAATTATTTTTTTTGCACTTGTTGACTTGTAAAAGCCTATATGACTTTTTTAAATCTTTTTTTTATTTCACAATTCAATAACCACACAGAGAAGGCATTGTTTAAATATGTTAAATATGTTTCTTTAAGTCCTCTTTTTTGGAAATCAAAATATGGTCACCCTAATTTATTACTAACAATTAGTCAATATGATATGTTGATACCA
This sequence comes from Oreochromis aureus, assembly GCF_013358895.1. Taxonomy (NCBI): domain Eukaryota; kingdom Metazoa; phylum Chordata; class Actinopteri; order Cichliformes; family Cichlidae; genus Oreochromis; species Oreochromis aureus. The sequence continues at coordinate 31,158,343 of NC_052956.1, read as the reverse complement.
GCTGAGAGACATAATAATAGGAACACTACCACACTGACTCATCGCTCATCCCTAACAAAAGGGTAATGCAGTGAGCATTTTCAGATTTATCAGATTTAGTTTATGCTGCTACCGTGGATGCCTCACCAGGTAACACATTGCCTTTGTAACTTGGGAAAGTCTGTCTTTCAGATGAGAAAAGGGCGCCTTTCGTGACTATGAAAGGATAAAGACTGCCATGTGATAGCTCTCAGTTGTTACTGAACGTAACAAAAGAGCCTTATTGTAATCCTTGCTGTGACTGATGCTTATAGTCAGCTGTTTCTTTAAGCATACTTAAGTGGTATGAACACCACAGAGGGTAATTTACCTGAAATAAGTCTATTATGTTCAGCTAAAGTTACAGACTGATCAGATTTTCTAATGTCTCTTCAGTGGCTAAATGGAGCAAAGGGAGACACAGGCAGATATTCTGACACTTCACATCCATCACATCAGGATACATTCCTTTGCAGAGCAGCTGTAGTGATTCTTCTGCTGTGCAGTGTAGTGTCACAGTTTGGAGCAATGCAAAGCAACATCTGTAGATCATCACGGTTACTTCATTTTAGACCTGAGTGAGAGTCCATAGTTTAAGCTCCATCTCCATTGCAGCATTCGCCTAGAGGCACTTTATGTTGTAAGATATAGACCCTTCACTAACAGAGAGAAAACCCCAATAATATCACAGTTGGCGACAGTAGGAAGGAAAAACTCCCTTTTAACAGGAAGAAACTGTGGTCATTACGTTTCCAAATGCAGAGACAGATGGGGCAGCAGGAATCATGTGTATCAAGACTTTATTTACCAAAAAAAAGTGGAAATAGTACACGAGGGGAAATGCCTGAGATTAATAATAACTAATGATTAATGATTAAATGTAGAGAGTGTAAAGAGATGAGTGAAGAAGAAATATTCAGTTTATCATGGGAAGCCCCAGCAGCCTAAACAAAAACAAAACAACCAAAGGAGAGGACATAGAGACAAGCATAAAAAACAGACTATGGGAAGCTACTGGAGAGCGCAAAAAGAGTGAGGTAGACCAAAGCAACAAGGTTGATCAAAGGGCTTTGAAGTTAGTTACTAGAAAAAGAACTCGAAAAAGAAACTAAATTAACAACAGACCACAATATAAAAAACCCGGTGGGAATCAAATTGAACTTAAATTAAAAACCAAGGTAAAAATGTGAAGGACTAACAGTATCTGGGTAAAAGATCTAAGTGCTCTTTTGGGGTTATATACATTGAAGAGCTTGGTGAAATAGCTGAGTGAATATTATAATCAATATGAAAATGGACAGGCAAACCTGCTAAGACTGAAGTGATGTGATCGTGCCCTTCTAATACCCATTAAAAGACGTGGAGCATCTTTTTGGATTAACTGCAAGTGATGGAGAGACAAGTGTTGAGACCCAAATGCAAAGAATTGCTTTATTCCAAACTAGAGGTGATAGAGGCATAAATGTAAAAAGTGCTTGCGACAGGAGGTGATATGATTATTGTTTTTTTTCTCTGTATGTATTATTGTAGGGTCTACCTTACAATATAAAGCACCTTGAGACTCTTGTTGTGATTTGATGCTATATAAATAAAAGTGAATTTAATTGAAATTCCATATAACTGATAAAAACTGGTGTTATCATCTGTGGTACTTCCTTCTCTAATTTAGGAGTACTATCTAAAAACACTTCATGATTTCGAACAGTGGGGGGACAATAAGAAGCAAGAGGGCCAAAGATATCAGTTAACCCATCCAAAGGCATACAACTTTTAAAATTAAGTATATCAACATTTTGATTTAATGAGTCTTTGACATAGTCAGCTGTTTCTTTAAGCATACTTAAGTGATTGTAGACAGTTAAACAGAGGCTGCAGTGGGAGAGAGGCATCCAATTCAAGACAGAAGTGAATTTGGATGTCATCAGCATAACCATGAAAGGGAATACTGTATTTCCTAAAAATTGGATCCATGACACCACAACAAATAGAGACAGATGAAGTGGAGTATTCACTGTGGCTACAGAAAAAGACCTCTCTGACAAATATAAGTTAAATAATGACAAAACTGTGCCTTTACAACCAATAATAATGTGTTCGTGTTTTGACAAAAGAATCTTGGGATTGACTATGTTAAAATGTTAAAACGTTTTTCCATTTTTTTGGCCATAAAAGTTGGTTCAGATATTGGTACGTAGTTAAAAATAAATATTGTAATTAAGATGTTTCTTTTTAATAATAAGTTGCACAACAGAGCTAAAAATAATTAAACGAACTCAGAGCTTGTGTCTATTCCAAGAAATCATGTTAGACAGAAAAGCAGATTTTCAGCATTAACGGTCCTCTGATATTCTGGTAAACAGTCACTCAGAAACCCTAAAGACACCTGGAGTTTGCCCTTCTTCCACTTTCTGGTTTTATGGTGGCTGTAACTCAAGTGGAAAAGGAGATCATCTACTAATCAGAAGGTTAGTCCAAAGTATTCTTGAACAAGATACTGAACCCTGAGCTGCCCCAGTTTAAATGTCGATACGAGCCTCAGTGGGTGAATGAGGCATGTTGCATTCATTTAGTAATGGATTAATTGATTGCTGGTGTGTACAACGTTTTGGTCTCTAGGGTGAAAATACTGCAGTGATCCCTTGTGCTAAGATCGGAATGACAGCTCTATAAAGCACATGGTACTGGAGTAATTGCAGGGTTTAGCCCTAATGTGTATGGCACTACAGTTACTAACCATGTTTTGTGGAAAGGGTGACAATCTAGGATTTATTACACTGTGTTATTTGTTTGAAAACATTTTCATCTTCCCATGCCAGGCAGGTTTTGCACAGTCTCACTATCTTTACCCAGTTTGTGGTACAGACAGTGCAACACTCAACCCTGCAGTTGTTGCTCCACTGCTGGAGGTGGTCCTTGACTTGGCAGCAGATAAAAAGTCATTTTTTACTTCCCCCGCAGTCTGAGATTAATTAAAATGCATGGTAGCTGCACCAGTTTCTGTTCATAATTTATCCATAACCCAAGACACTAAATAATAATAATAATCCTGCTTTAAAGAGGTGTAACTTTGAAAAATTCATGATAGATTAATGAAATGTCTGTTTGCATCTTATTTCAAAGCCCAAGGCGCTTTTGTGCACTTTGGCCGAACTCAGAATTCCCGATAATGAGAATTCATTTCAGCTTATGCATTGGCATCAATTATGCGTTGTATGCATGTGGATTTACTAAATGTGTTTGGGGGTTTTGTTCATGTGAGGTTGAGAGGGTGGGTGTCCTTGTTTGAAGTTGGGATTGACCCAACCATTAAAGCAACAAACATTCTCCATGTGGGCAATGTGATATTTAAATAAAAGAAAAGGCCACCCTCTTTAAATCTTTTTGGTCGAATAAAGGCCAACCGAGTGCTTGAGTTTAAAACAGTGAAATCACAATCTCTCTGCACTTTTCTGCAGTCAGTTGAGATTATAGCCACTACAGCCCACAGTGCATAAACAGCTTAACTTTAATGTCTGGATAGGCTTCTGACAATAGGCCCTTTGTGTAGATAAACACAGGCTACATATTTACAATAGTCTTTTGCCCAGGACTAATAATACAATCATATCAAGTGCCAAAGCTGCAGGTGACAGAAGCAGCAGCTGACAACAGACAAATAAAGCTTTTGGGCTTCTTTGCGTGTCAGCTCTGGTCATGAGTGGTAAGGGCAGAAAGTCTTTGCTCCAGCCAGTGCAGTCTCAGCACTTTGAGTTGATGTAGCAGCGAAGAGTTGACGGGGAGGCCCACCCAAGCCCCGCTGCGCTGTTTGTTAGTGTAAGGCATCTGCTCTGTTTGTCAGAGAGATGCCCCTGGCACCGCACCCGCCTTCTCCACCAACACTATGCTGCAGCATGGCAGCAGGTCACCTCTGCTGGGCCCACAACATCCAACTACACTGAAAAAAAAAGACAAGAGAACTTCACTGGCAAGAAAATATTTACTATTACCCATTAAAGCCTATTTTATTTTCTATTTTTCAATATCTATCAGAAGAAAAAAACATTTTTAAAAATGGTAAGATGAAAATGAACAGCCCCAAAGGTACAGGCAAATATATGCTTGCATGTCTTAGAAAATATTCCAGCTTGGTGACACATTTGCTTACTGCTGTGTCACAAAATATTTTCATCTAAGATTTCACCATCAATATTTATAATTGAACTTTTTTTATACAGAGAAAGAGTAATATAAGGAGAAGGGCTTGGAGAAGTACACCATATGACAAACAGGTATTTTATTGATACATTTTGCTACTGGTTCGTCTGTTCGTTATTCCTTTAGTAAACATTCACTCAGAAAAACAAACACACTGCATTAGTAATGGTAGACCAAACACCATTTGGTTATTTTCTGGAGCTGAAGTGGATCGAGAAGTGCGTTGACCAAATGTACAGTAATAAAACAAAAACAAAAGACAACTGCTACTTCAGGTTTCGTCATAGCTATACTCCTATAGTGTGGTGCATCGTTCAGTGGATGCACCACACCTAGCAACCTTGGAAAAATTGTGTTGTCTTTTGTAACCAATGTGGGCTGGTTTATGTACAGGCACTACCACAGTGGAACAAAAAAGTCACATTTTTAGATACCAAAGAGATATACCAAGATCAGTTAAAAGGACTTTTTATCATTGAACATTTGTTTATGTCAACAGAAATCTAAAGATAATGAAAATTTTATCATCCACATAAATATTACTTCACTCATTTTATAATAAAGTAAATAAAAATCTGAACCCATCTTTCACTCGTACCGTACATTTCACCACTGTGTTGCTGTCCTCATACATGTCCTGCACCGGCCTCACATACTTCTTCTCCACTCTCTCAACACTTTAATTTTATAAGAGACAGTACACCATAAATTTTACACAAAAAGCTTACAGCTCTGGAAGCCATGATCACTGAATTTGCAACCCAGCTGTTGTTAATTGGTTTTCCCCACTCTGTGACACACCCACAGAGGGAACAAACTCTGGTGATAGGCATCTTTGTTTTGAGACATGTGAATATAGAGAAACCAACAACCATAGTGAATTGGCTTTGAGGGGGCAGAGCAGGGGACATTGAGGGAAACCTGAAACTACTGGCTGAGGATAAATGCAATTACCATGAAAGTATAATTCACATATGAAGACTTGGATAACATCAGGAACTCAGTGGGGATGTGGCATACAACACTAGAGGCCAAATTCAAGCCCATAGCACAAGTCACCATCAGAGATGCTCTGTCCCCACTGCTGTTCTGCTGAACCCCCTCAGTGAGATCATTGACAAGACTGGCTACGGATACTAACTATGGAATGGAGCAGTTGTACAGGAGGTGGCTGAGCAGTTGTCAGCCACCTCCTGTACATTGATGACATCAAGCTGTATGCCAAGAGTGAGACATCGATTCACTGCTCCACACCACCAGGATACACAGCAATGACATCGGAATGTCGTTTGGACTGAAGAAGTTTAGTTGGATGATAACAAAGAGAGGGAAGGTAGTCAGAACTTAGGGGATCAAACTACCAGAAGGCAACATTTGTGTCAGGCAAGTCCTGAGGAGTCAGCTGAATGGTAAGAACAAGATCCGGGCTATCAACCCGTGATCAGGTACCCCGCTGGGATAATAAGTTGGCCAAAGGACAAGATAGAAACCACTGACATGAAGACCAGGAAACTCCTGACAATGCATGGAGGGTTTCACCCCAAGTCAGTGAATACCTCAGGCAGTAGAAACCCAGTAAAGAGGAGGAGGAGGAGGCACCATCATGGAAGGACAGGCCCCTGCATGGTATGTATCACTGGCAGATAGAGGAAGTGGCTGACATCCAGAAATCCTACCAGTGGCTGGACAAAGCTGGACTGAAAGACAGCACAGAGGCACTAATCATGGAAGCACAGGAACAAGCTCTGAGCACAAGATCCATAGAGGTTGGGGTCTATCACACCAGGGAAGACTCCAGGTGCAGGCTGTGCAAAGATGCCCCTGAGACAACCCAGCACATAACAGCAGGGTGCAAGATGCTAACAGGCAGGGCATACATGGAACGCTATAACCAAGTGGCCAGCGTAGTATACAGAAACATCTGTGCCAAATATGGCCTGGAAGTCCGGAGGTCAAAATGGGAGACAAAATGGTGGAGAATGACCTAGCTAAGATCCTGTATGACTTCCAGATACAGGTGGACAAAATGGCTGTGGCTAACCAACCAGACATAGTGGTGGTAGACAAACAGAAGAAGACGGCCATAGTGATCGATGTAGTGGTTCCGAATGACAGCAAAATCAGGAAGAAGGAACACAAGAAGCTGGAGAATTACCAAGGGTGCAGAGAAGAGCTGGAGAAGATGTGGAGGGTGAAGGTAACAGTGGTCCCAGTGGTAATCGGAGCACTAGGTGATCCGTGTCCAGAAGAGCGCAGTCCTAGGAACAGCTAAGATACTGCGCAGGACGCTCAAGCTCCCAGGCCTCTGGTAGAGGACCCAAGCTTGAAGGATAGACCGTATATATACATATATACTGTATATAAAGCTGACATTCAGTGTGTTTATTTATAGTGAATGATCAGTGATAAATGAAAGTGTCGGAATGGTATTATCTGGTCACAAGGCTCGAGCTCAGGCAATTCCACAGAGTCTCTCTCTTCACAGGAACATATTGTCTCTCTCTCAGTAACTCACATCAGGAGTTGATACAAGAATCCTGCACAGATGAGAATAAACAGGTAAAGCAGAAGCATGAGGGAAAACACTCCAAAGCATCAGGTAAGCAGGGACAAAAAAGGACTGTTTCCTGATTAACAATCCAATATCAAATGAAGGTCTTCCTTCTCTTTAATTACTAGCCAGGATGATCAGAGGTGAATAAATTATCGCAGGTGTGCTGAACTGAAGGGTGGGTAAGGACTCCAGTGTTGCAGATTTATCTTCTGAGAACTAACTCATGTTTAGATATATTTAATTGTGTGAAAGATAATATTTTCAAAGGAGAATATTCAGCTTATTAAACTTTGTATCAAGAGTTGTGATGTCTCAGGTGAGCTGATATCTGATTTTTGGTTTTTGCCAAAGATGATGGCGTATGTTATGGCCAAAAATAACTGTTATCTGTCCAAAGGACATTCAATTCAATTCAATTTGATTTATATAGAACCAAATCACAACAGTAATCACCTTGAGGAGCTTTATATTGTAAGGCAAAGACCGTACAAAATTACAATGAAAATTTGTTCCAGAAGTTCTGTTGTTTGTTCAAATGCAACTTTGCAAACCATGATACCAAAGGAGAGGTTTTCTCAACAAGCCATGTTTTTTTTTATTCTTTTTGCAATTGTAATATCATTAATTTAACATGCTAACAAGTAGTGTCAGAACTGTAGTTTTTTTTTATTTTATTTTTTTTTTTTTGGCGGGGGTGGGAAGGGGTTCTATGGAAGGACTGTGGGTGTACTTTTTTTCACATGACTTTTATGCATATTAGACACAGTGAGTAGTGTCAAGGAGATAATACACATACCTCATGAGGCTCCAAGACTTGAGTTCAGGGAGTGTGATGTAGTGTCTTGACCCTCGGTTCTAGTTTCCATAAAAAGCTGAAGACTAACTGATGTTAGATGTTAGTTAATGTTCATGTTTAGTTGCTTTTGAAGATGAAGTGAATTTCTGTTCTTGACAGATGTGAAAGCCATGAAAATAAAATTAGTATTTGTTTACTACAACAAACTGATCCTTTAATAACTTAAATGATGAGGCCAGCATTTCCTATGTCAAATACTTCAAAATTCTATATCAAGGAGTAGGGATGGGTATAGTTTAGGTTTTATCCAAATCGGTACTTTTGAAACGGTGCTGGTGCTTAAACAGTGCTCGAACTGGTGCTTAAAGAATGGAGAGCACAAACTTTGTCCAAAAACCTCTTATGTTTTTATTTTTAGCAGTCTCTTTTTTTCTGCAAAATGATAAGCATCGTCCAGCCCAGGGGTGGGCAATCTCAGTCCACGAGGGCCAGTGTCCCTGCAGGTTTTAGATCTCACCTTGGGTCAACACACCTGAATCACATGATTAGTTCATTACCAGGCCTCTGGAGAACTTCAAGACATGTTGAGGAGCTAATTTAGCCATTTAAATCAGCTGTGTTGGTTCGAGGACACATCTAAAACCTGCAGGGACACCGGCCCTCGTGGACTGAGATTGCCCACCCCTGGTCCAGCCCCATCCACGGGGCGATCCGCGCTAACTCGCTAATGGAGATTTACCACACCCGCAGTAGATGTGTTCGGTGTGAGGTCTTGCAGCAAGCTATCAAATACGGTGCATTTCTCGGCTTTTAAAAAAACGTTATGCGTCGCCAGGTGTTTCATCAGATTGGCGGTGTTACCTCCTTTGCACAGTATCACCTTAAAGCACTTGTTGCAGGCTGCTGAGTTTGCATCTTTTGCTGTGAAGTACAGCCAGACCACTTCGCCTTGGGCATTTTTAATCTGTAGCTCTGCTCTAAAAGAACATACGTATGGCACCGGATATCGGTACCCATCCCTATTAAGGAGTAGATGTCAGCATTACCATAACTGTAAACAGGTCACCAGGCATTTGGTGGATGATAATATCTTAACATTTCTTGCCTGAAGAATTACCAATTGTCAAGGAAGCAAAGCATAATAGGTCAGAAGGCATACAGGCTTATAATGTCAAGGTAAATGGCTGTTTAATGGTGTGGTATGATTCATTGCTAAGTCCTAGGAGGAAACGTTCCTTTCCCTTCCACAGGGGAGGTCACAGGTCAGGGTTGCCCTGGTGGCCTCCTCAGAGCAGAACAATGCTCAAAGACACATCAGTAAGGATTCTTACACTATAAATTAACCCACAGAGCAAGCAGCATGTGCACCTACTAACTTCAGTCACACTGGTGACTGATTTGATGAAGAGCTGTGACAGGCTTTTCTACTGCAGTGTAATTTAACACAAATATGCTGTCTTTTCATGTGCCGACTCTCTGCCAGGTGATGAAATGGATGAAGGGAGAAAACAGGCAGTTCAAACAAACAATAAAGAGCTGTCAGTGATGCAAATTGTTAGCAAGAGCTTCCAGGCTCTTGATACATGTGGCATGATAAACCAATGCTTTTAGAGTTCATGTGGTTGAGTATCCTCTTTGTAATTCTTATATTTTAAAGGTATAAATGTTTCTGGGGAAATTTCAGTGCTGAGATTTGGAAACTAACAGCCCATACATCTCAAAGCTTGAATATGTTACATAGTTTATGTATCAGACAAGCCTCAAACTGTGCTGTCATTTTGGAAAACAGTGATTTATCCTCTCTGTTGTCACACAATAATTCTGTTTTTTTTTTTTTTTTTTAATTTACGGAAATATATGTTTGCATTACCTATTTAGCCAGTGTAAAAGAAAACTGGTGAGGGGCAGCCAAAGCTGATCTATATTCTCTTTGCTTGGATGAAGGGATTTAGGAGAAACATAAACATATGCTTCCCAAGTCAGAGTTTGACATGTGTAGGCAGGTACAGGGGGGACAGGCAGACAGGGAGGGGAATGGCTGAAATCACCAAGTAGCACATCAACAGTATCAGGTTTGAAACAAGAACACAACCCTGAGTGCAAACTTTCATGTTTCTTGTGGCCCAGACATGCACGTAGTTTTTCCTCTTCCAGCCACACTCAATCACAGAATGACTCTCGAGGAAGCAGACAGAAAGTCGGTGGAGCATGAACGACGCTGAAGTTTTCTCAATCCTCCAGCGAGAGGCTCAGGTTCAGGAAGCTTTGGTATGCCCCCCTCGTACCCTGGTATGCCAGATGGACATGTGCTTTTGACAAGCCCACCTCATTGTTCTGTCCTCAGAATATACAACCATAGTGTGGGTGAAATGCAACATCGGAGCCCTGTGGAGATCCACGTGACACACTCAGGCTATAATTACCCACTCTACTGACATGTACTGTCAGTATATAAAATCAGCCAGTCTGGAACTCGATCAGTCTCAGATCAATGTTATTCTGTTGTTTGTCATCTCCCAATAGCTTTTTCCTTTGCTTCTTAGCCTTTTGTGTCCAATCCATATTCAGATTTAAAGTGGACATGAAACATTACACGTATAGCTAAAACTGACATAGATTTAACATCGTCAGTGAAAGTGGATTTAAGAAATGAGCGTTTTTAGAACATGTTTAGCGCCATCTTGTGCCAGTACAGTGTTTTGTTTGTCCCCCTATTTATGAAGAAAGAGTCCTTTTGTAATCTGCGACATACTTTATTAACCTGCTTGGTAAGCCGGAAGAACAACAACCGCCGTCACCCCTTAGCTCTCATGCCCCATGTTCTTTAGAGATGGTGCCACCTTGTGGTATGGCATGAAACTACGTTAACTTACAGCAACAGCTGCTTATCATTACATCCTCCTTTTTTTCTTTTCTTTTTTTTTTAAAATAAACACCTCACCAAACATATGCGAGTCAAACAACAAACATTAAACAATATTTCAAATGGCACAAGCATAACCTTTGCTTTGTCTGATTTGGATTGTTATTTTTTTTTATTATTATTACTACAAGTCCAGTCTCTCAGGTTTCCTGATCTCTCGTGCAGACCTTCTGAGCACAGGCTTGCTTGAATTGTCCATTCCAGTGCCGCTCTGGTCACGTGGAGATGTGGTTTCATCCTTACTTTGGATGTCAATGACTTCTGAAGAAGCGTTTGGTACTTTCAAAAGGCTTCGCCGATTGGGACGAATGATTTGTCCATCTTCAGTCCTTACATTGAATGACCTTGGAGCCACTTCTTCGAGAACGGTAGCCTTGGTATTCCAACCATTTTGGTCCTCAACCCTGACTGTGTCCTCAACTGCTAATGGTCGAAGTTGCTTGGCTCTTTTGTCATAAAATGACTTTTGCTTCATCTTTAAGTGTCGAAGCCTCTGACATACTTTTGAATGCATTGTGGGCTTGATGCAGCTTGGCAGTGTTGTGCGCAGCTTTCTGTTCATCAGTAGCTCAGCAGGCGATAAACCACACTCAACTGGTGATGCTCTGTGACTGAGTAAGGCGAGGTATGGATCTGAGTCACTATCAGCGGCTTTCTTTAATAGCTGTTTGAGAATGTGAACTCCTTTCTCTGCCTTACCATTTGACTGTGGATACAGAGGACTAGATGTCACATGCTTGAAGTCATACTGCTCTGCAAACTTCTGCCACTCCTTGCTGCTGAAACATTGCCCATTGTCACTCATCACTATGTACGGGATACCGTGTCTGGCAAAGATGGATTTTACATGTGTTATGACACATGCCGATGACAAGTTTGAAAGCAGTGTCATTTCAGGAAAGTTAGAGTGGTAGTCAATGACCACTAAATAGTCTTTGCCTTTAACATGAAATAAATCCATCCCTACTTTGTACCATGGTGCTGTTGGTGTTTCATCAACAACCATAGATTCTTTGGTCTGTTTGTTGCGGTACTTCTGACATGTCTCACACCTTTTTATCATGTTCTCAATGTCTCTGTTCATCCCAGGCCAAAAGACTGTCTCCCTTGCCCTTCTTTTGCATTTCTCAATTCCGAGATGCCCTTCATGTATTCTGGTAAGCATCTCTGGCCTCATTTTCTGTGGAATGACGATTTTGTCTTGTTTCAATAGCATGCCCCTGACTACACTCAGTTCCCCTCTAATGTGGTAGAAGAGTGGACACGAACCAACAGACCATCCACTTGACATGCTTTTCATAACATGTTGCAGTTCTATGTCTTTTGCAGTCTCATCAGCTATTTGCTTGGATTTCATGTCTGACACAGGCAGTGCGGTAAAGACCATGTTTATGTGAGTTTGAATGTCTTCTTCTATTGTACTCACCATGCCCCCTGTGGGTGCTCTTGAGAGCGCATCTGCAATTATCAGGTGTTTTCCTGGTGTGTAAACTAGCTGACAGTCATATCTCTGTATTCTCATCATCAGACGCTGAATTCTGGTCGTCATTTCATTTAGGTTCTTCTTGATGATGGACACTAGTGGGCGATGATCTGTTTCTGCAGTGAAAGAGGGTAAGCCATACACAAAGCTGTGGAACCTCTCTAGGCCAAAAACCAATCCCAGGCATTCTTTCTCAATTTGAGCGTAGCGACACTCACTCTCCGTCATGGACCTGGATGCGTAGGCTATAGGTTTCCAGGTGCTTCAAGGTGCTCACCTTCAGCTTGCAGAAGTACTGCACCAATTCCATCTTTTGAGGCATCAGTTGAGAGTTTGATCCTCTTTGAAGAGTCATAGAATGCCAATACAGGTGCAGTTGTCAGTGTTCTTTGAGATGTGCCCACTCACTTTCATGGTTGGCTGTCCACTCGAACTCGTGCTCTTTATGGAGGAGTTCACGAATACAGGATGTGTTTGCTGCCAGGTTAGGAATGAATTTGCCAATGAAATTCATCATTCCCATTATGCGTAGCACTCCTGTCTTGTCAGTGGGTCTTGGCATGTCCAGTATTGCCTTGACTTTATCTTGGTCTGGCTGAACACCTTGTGCAGAGAGCTTATCTCCAAGAAACACAATTTCTTGCACTCCGAACTGGCATTTGCTCTTGTTGAGCTTAAGTCCATACTTTCGTACTCGCTCAAACACTCTGATTAGTCGTTCTTTATGCTCTTGCATTGTCGAGCCCCAGATGATTATGTCATCTACATAAACTCGGACACCTTCCAGTCCTTCTATTATGTGCTCCATTGCCCTGTGGAATATTTCAGATGCAGATATTATTCCAAAAGGTAGTCTCAGGAAGCAGTATCTGCCAAATGGTGTGTTAAAGGTGCAATATTTGGTGCTGCTTTCATCCAGCTTCAACTGCCAGAAACCTTGTGAAGCATCAAGTTTCATGAAATACCTGGCGCCCGCCATTTCTTTTTTTTTTTTTTTTTTTTTTTTTTTTTTTTTTTTTTTTTAACCTGTCCCGTTTGGTTCTTTTGCCATCAGAATTATTGTCTAAAGGCGGAGAAAGATGCCCAACGGATTTACTTTTCAAATGGACCATCCCAGCCTTGCCGTAATGGTCCATTTGATTCTACCTTTATTGTTTATTTTATTTTCACTTGCTGAATCGGGACAGACTTGACTGGTGGAAAGAAAGGGAGAAAGAAAGAGGGAAAGAAAAACAGCTGAGAAGAGGGACGGGGAGAAGGGCAAAACCAAAACCAACAGAATAAGCAGACAAAAAAATACATATATCGATCACCTGGATCACCTGTTGAGAAAGAAAAAAGAAAGCAAGCAGAAGAAAACGAGAGTAATAAACAACATCACAATGATATATGGGAATATGACAGTAAATACTAAATATTAAACATTATTGTGCAGCACGTGAGATCGACAGCGCACAGTGTGCTTTGAGGTAGGAGCCAAAAAGGGTGTAGTTTGTGTGTGTGATCACCCGTGTGTGCACCTGTGAGCATGAACGCGCTTGTTTTTAAAGGTTCCTTCATGTAATGATCTGCTAGAGGGTGTGGGGGCCACTGCCCCGTCCTCCAGGGCATGAAGCAGGTATGGAGGAGATCAAAACTCCAGACATCCAGAGGCCCCCAGAACACAAGAGACCAAGGAAGACCAACAGAGGGGCAGCCGCGCATGCTATCCCAGAAAGAGCTGAGGAGAGTCCCAGATGAGGGGTCACTCAGCAGCCGCGGAGCAGAAGCCGGGGGTTGCAGTGGCGTGCCCGTGAGCTCCGCCCGGCAGCCAGCTGTGCCTGAGTGACCGAGCCCGGGCCGAGGCCGAGGGCACCCCATCAGAGTGGCCCAGGCGGCCCCAGGCTCCAGGCCCCGATAAGCAGCCGCCAGGGTGAGCGGTGGGTACCTGGGCGCCCACCCGGACACAAAGAACCACCAGCGCACCGATGTCTGAGGCGTCTGCCACCGGCAGGGGAAGTGGTGGGGAGATGGGCCTCCAAACCTTGGAGGGCCTGAGATGTCCCCAGAGAGGTGGCGTCTGATACCCAACCTGACATATAGACACAGACATACAGGCACACACAGATACAAACATCTATTCCCACCCTCATGCTCTCATATACAATTACTCAACACTCACCCAACGTGGAGACGGACATAAAGAGGCGCTGTACACACAATCACACTCCCCAAGCGTACTCTAAGCCCCGGGTCTAGGTACCCTTGCCCCTGGAGGGGAAACTGCGCCCAGACCCAGGTGATGTTACCCTTTTCCCTGCGGTGGGGAGAAGCAGACTGCCCGACTCCGCAGCAGCAGGGAGGCCCCATTCCAGACCCCAGTCGGACGGCCAACTCCTCCTCCTAGCCCCCCGCTCCAGCAGGCCGCAGAGAACGGGGGTGTAGGAAGACTCCAAACCTCCCTTTGGATTACCTGTGAAATGGCGCCCGCCATTTCACAGGTAATCTCCTCCCTCTTAGGTATTTGGTAATGCTCCCGTTTGATGTTTTCGTTTAGATCCTTCGGATCCATGCATATTCTCAGGTCACCACTCTTTTTCTTTACACATACCATGGAGTTGACCCAGTCAGTTGGCTCTTCAATCTTTCTTATCACTCCCAGGGCTGTCATTCTGTCCAATTCCTTCTTCAACTTATCTTTCAGTGGCACAGGAACTCTTCTAGCAGCATGCACAACTGGCTTAGCATTTTCCTTCAGTGCGATTTTGTATGTGAAAGGTAAGGTGCCCAGTCCTTTAAAAACATCTGCAAAGCTCTGAACTATGAGTCAGTTGGCAAGTCCACATCTGTGTTGATGCAATACACGCGTCTCACCAATCCAAGATCTTCACAGGCTTTGTCACCAAGTAGTGACTCATGTGCTTCAGCAACGACAGAGAAGCGTAGGTGGTGCACTTTATCCTTTACAGTCACTTTTAGTCTGCATGTGCCAAAACTCTCAATCTCCTGTCCATTGTAGTCTTTCAGGGCCGATTTTGTTTTTTTGATTTGGGGCTTTTCTTTCAATTCTTTGATGTCAGATAAACTGATCAGATTTGCTTTAGCACAGTGTCTAGTTTCAATGTGACCAACGTCCCATTAATTGCCAGTGGCACTGTCCATTTGTCTTCCACTACGGCATTTATCCTTGTGTCTGGCTCAGTTTCACAGTTAACCAAACCAACAAAAAATGTGTCGCTGAGATCAGCATCTTCAGCCGTGTTTATTGATCGTTTTGTCTTGTTCTCTTTACCTTTTGAGAAGCATTGCTTGGCAAAGTGGTTATTTCCATGGCAGGCGGAGCATATTTTACCATAGGCTGGACACTTTTTGGGCATGTGCTTCAGGCCACAGCGCTTGCAGTCCAACATTCTGCTGTCAGATCGCGGCAGTATGCGTTTTCCCCTCTGAATGGAAACTGCTCCCACAGTAGCGCTGTCACCGATCGCAGTGGCACCCGTTTCACTGAAAGTCTTAACATGCTGCTGTGACAACTCACATGCTTGACAAATCCGTATGGCTCCCTCTAGCGTCAGGTCGGTTTCTCTCAGCAGCCGTTCCCTGACTTTTCTGTCCACCACACCAAAAACAATCTGGTCGCGGATCATCGAGTCACGTAGCGTAGCAAAGTTGCACGTTCGCACTTTGAGTTTCAGGTCCGTCAAAAAGCTGTCAAATGACTCGCAGGACTGCTGAATCCTCGAGCGAAAAACGTATCTCTCATAAATCTCATTCTTCTTAGGAGAGCAATGGGCATCAAACATTCCCATTACAATGTCAAACTTGTCTTTATCACCCGGCTCATCGTATACAAATGTGTTATACACTTCAATAGCTTGGGGTCCTGCTACTGTAAGCAGTAACGCTACCTTTCTTGCATCCGGCTTGCTCTCAAATCCCACGGCCACAATATATAGCTGGAATTGCTGCTTGAAGGCACGCCAATTGCTGTCGATGTTTCCCGTCAGCTTCAAACTCTCCGGCGGCTTGATAGAATCCATTATCGTCGTCCACGATGCACCTCAGCCCAGATTTTGTGTTACTCCTGGTACCATGTTTTGTTTGTCCCCCTATTTATGAAGAAAGAGTCCTTTTGTGATCTGCGACATACTTTATTAACCTGCTTGGTAAGCCGGAAGAACCGCCGTCACCCCTTAGCTCTCATGCCCCATGTTCTTTAGAGATGGTGCCACCTTGTGGTATGGCATGAAACTACGTTAACTTACAGCAACAGCTGCTTATCATTACATACAGAGCTTGACATCATTGGGTCGATCAGTTGGTTGCAGTCAATAGATATTAATTTATATTAGCTAACTAGCAACAGAACCTGTAACTTTGTGCTGTCCCTGACTTCAACAATGAGTTTTATGTTTAAAAAAAAAAAAAAAAAAGTTATACCGCACACTTTCATTCCATTGCGCAGTTGGTGCACTTGGTCTAGCAACTCAAACAGGATCTCCTCCACCCAGTCCTCATATATAAAGTGCTTTACAAACCTGTAGATCACAGCTAACAGCTAGAATTTCCCGTTTCAGTGTAGCTAGTCAAACAATGAAGAACCGCTGACTGGTTGGGAGACAGAGTGAAAGTGGAGAGTACATCCTTAATTTCTTAATAGAAAACTGATTGTTGGAACCAGGGGCAGTGCATAAATCATCACCTTAAACCTATTTTTAGTCTCCTTATGTTCCACTGAGTTATTGGATCTGCTATTAGCTAGTTAGCATAAATTAATGTCAGTCTATTATTCAGTTTAACCCTCAAATCTCTAATCATTGTGTGCATATTTTTTTAAATAAACATCACTATATCACCATTCCACCAACTACAAAAATCCCAAAACATGTTTTTCACTGAATTCAGAAAAAAATATACAAGTGTTATCTGTATAGCTGTTTTATGTAGGTGTACTACTATAGATATGTTTCTATCTCCTTCGTTCTCTGTATTTGTGTGTGTGTGTGTGTGTGTGTGTGTGTGTGTGTGTGTGCGTGCAAGTACATGCGTGAGTGCATTTGTGTGTCTCCATGCGTTTTCCAGGCCACCCTGGTAGCAGAGGTTTCATTATGCACATTTCATCCCAGTGATATCACAAACTCCTTGACCTTCTTGACCCTGCAATCTCCCACATAGGCTAAAAGAAAACTCTGCACAAAAATCCCACCAAGGCTGGAATAAAGTTTAAAGCAGGTTTACTGGAGGTCAAAACATTTTATCATGTTGACTCTGTCTTTTATACCACATGTAATAACTGTGATATAAAACATACTCTATAAGACTTATTTTAATAACTATATAATATATTGCTTTTTCAGCTACTGTAATAAAATTCCCAAATATAGGAATAAATAGTAGTTACAATTATATAATAGAGATTTCTCATTATTCCTCTTCTTTTTCCTCCATTTCACTTCCGAGGACACAAAAACAAAGGAACAATGTTCATCATGTGTTCTCGTCTGCAGTAAAATAGCTGTTAGTGGAAACTTATTTTCAGGATTTCACCAATCTCAAATTCTACCCTGTGAAAAAACCTTCTCATTATATCATCCCACACATATGCTCCTCGTGCGATGCTGTTTAAAAAAATGCTTGAAAGAAAACAAAGGCAGTGCAGAAAAGGCACTTTTTTGTTGTGACCAGTGTTTGATTTCAGCCCGACAGACGATCCTCCCGAGGAACGCAATTAATATTTAACTTGATAGGCTGGAGTGGCTAGCTTGGAGCAAACGGAGGACACGCAACAAAAGAAGCAATTTAAACGTGCAAAACGAACCTATTGAAAACTGTGACTCATAAGTCATGTGTGAGCAATTGAAAGGGACAGTGTGCTGCATAGCAGACCCAACATTCAATTAAAATGTGCAATTTTATCCTCGTCGCATATCCATTGCTCTTTGTGAAGCAACGCTGTTCATATTCAGTACTCATATTTAGTTCAAATAAAAGGCACATGCCTCCTCACTAGAAGGCATTCTCCAGCTGCCAGACTCAATCAGGGAACTTATACTGTTTGCAAATAAGTGTAACGTTTGTAATTCCCCTTTAATTGATTATACATCCTCCCTGACCCCTGACCTCTTCTTCCCTTTCAACTTATCTTGAGTGAAATCTAACCATCTTTTCCGAATTATTCTTGGAGGCTCTCCCCGAGAGAGTCTGACATTCTGTCCTCTCCATGGCCAGTCATATCTACAAGCAAACAAACCAGTGAATACACAGTGCATTCCAGTCTTTAGGTTTCACCAAAGCAGAGCTGCAGAGAATGTACACAAAACAAAACCTGCCTGTCTGATTATATATATGTCTCTATATTATTGTAGGGTCTACCTTACAATATAAATACAAGTGATTTGACATATATATATATATATATATGGAGACGCAAAAGTCCCTTCAAGTTACTCAAAACATAATAAATGAACATAAAGGTAGAGCTCATCCAGACATTCATTTGAATTTGAAATCAAAATTAGAATTTACAATGAGCATCAGAATAGCTTTGACTTCACTATGCAGAGAAAGAATTTAACAAGGGGTGGGGGAGGTTACTGAAATGAGCAGATTAGAGGCTGTCATTGTCAATCTGAATTGTGCAACCACTTTGCAATCATTGTAACAGGTCAATATTTGCATTGGCTGATATATTCTTTTCTCCTCATCCTCTCTCTTGGTTAAACTGTCAAACGCTGATGTCTTTGTCAGAGACATTCCTGAATAGCGTCAAGCTTCTGCTTTACTAGCAGGCTGCATTAAAACCCGGCTGAGACATAATAATGGAAAACTTAAAAGTTGTCACCAGCTTCAGTTGGAATAATAATAATTTTAAAAAATGTATTATGTTATCAACAGTGCTAAGTAGTTTTGCTTTTTTAGGCTTTCCACTGGTATCATACATGGATGTATTTACACTACATGGAAAGTCCATTTCACCACCTTTCCAATAAATTATTCCATTCTCCAGGAGAGCTGTATATATTTTTACAATTGTTTTAAAATTCATAGGCTTTTACTGAAACACAAAAATTATGGCTCTGTGATGGATTCCTCCTTTATCTAATGTGACTCCCTACGTGTCTGAGACCATAAACATTTTTGCAGCCGTTCTTGGGCATTTCAACTGTCAGCTTCCAACCTTTCTTACTCAGGCCTCCCTGGTAGTTTTCTATTTTCGCAGCTCTAAAAATATCCTCAGGCCATCAGATTCTCAGTCATGCCGCCCCCTTGAAAGACCTGCTGGTAAGAGAGAGAGTTCCATGAAAATATGCCATCAGATAGATTTGAACCAGGAGAAACGTGTTTGTGAGCGGGGATGGGATTTTGGAGACAGATATCTGACCATCAAAGAGACATTTTGAAGGGGCTGTCACCAAGAAGGAACACAATTCCACAGCAGATACTCGGGGGATGGTATTAGTGTTAAAGGCAGCACGGGCAAGTCGTTCCAATTTGTCCTCTCAACTGGAACAACCAGGGATGAATAACACATGGGTTGGGAGTCGTTTGCAGGAGTGAGGGAATGTTGCGGGGTCATGAAAGGGAATTAATGCTCCTTATCAAGAGCACGGTGATGCTGTTGAAGGTTGAACTCTTTAATTCAATTTTAAATACCCACATTAGACAGCAGAATTACTCTGGTGGTGGAAATAGAATAGTGTTTTTTAAAGAAATGTCAAATTGAAATTTGGAGATGTTTCAATAGTTCTTGGACTCTGTAAACCAAACTGGAAGGTTCTGTTTTTCCTTTTTGCTCCACCTGCATAAGCACGAGTTGGTTCTGGAGCTGAGGCGATCTGCATCGGGTAGCGAGGAATGTTTTGGAACACAGTGTCCCACAGATGCTCCCCAAAGAGCCGGATAAGCTCTCCTATCACAGAAGACATAAGCACCCACTTCAGTCTTCCTGTACTTGGAGCTGAGAATGCAAATGAGCGGGCTGTTCTCTGTAAATAAACAAGAGGCTGAATAAACCCTCCCAACCCAGCAATTCATTCAGGAAACTCACCTCAGCTGCCTAATGAGCCGGCTAATTTGTCTCAGATTCAGTTTTACAAGATGCAGCCGTGTTTGTGTTTATCTGATAGCACTTGTTTGGATAGGGAAGGGGGGCTGCGGTGAGTGTAGAAGAGGTTGATCATCATTCTGCGCACCAGCTGGAGACCAGTAGGAGCTGGACAAACCTCTCTTCTATTCGTCGTCTCTTTCAGCACAGTTGCCCAACTGCAAGCCACATATCTGCCAGTTCTCTGCCGATGTGGAAGGCAGTCATTACGAGAACAAGCGATTCCTCTTTCAGCCCAGTTCATGGGTCAATTGCTCTCTCCCTTTCTATTTCATGGCAGAGTTGGTGGGATTGAAGCTCTCCTCTAACCTGAGCTCCCCATTCCCACGCATTCTTTGAATCTATTGAATCCTCTGGAGCCTCACAGTTTGCACTTGTGCTTTTGCAGCATTGTGTTTTACTTTATTGATCCTAACGAGGCGGCGATTTGTGTCACTCGAACAGGCCGGGTGCCTGTTTTTTCCAGATTTATGTGCCCTGCCCTCAGTGAAAATCCCTTCCCGGTAAAATCTTTACCACCCCTCGCTGTCATCTTATTGAATAACTGTCAACTGTCTTTTCATGACAGAGTTTCAGGCTTTACTCCTCTTTCCAGCTATAAAAGTCTCACACACAGCCTGAATACAGGCAGATATGTAAGTGTCGCAAAAGAGCAGGACTTTTCTTCTTTTCTTCATGGAGTACATGTAGTTAGTTGGACAAAGTATAACTGTGATTTAATGAGGGTGCAGGCTATTCTCCGGGTTTGTCGTCTCTCTCAGGAAAGGAAACTGCTAACAGTTTTACAGCCAGCATCTTTCAAACAACAGATGGTTCTCTCAATTCTTGTATGGTGAATTTTATGGTGTGTTATGATCCATTTAGTTTGACAAAGATATTCTATGTAGTGTTTTTTTTTCTTTTAAGACATCCCTCATGTGGTGTTTCATTAACCTCTCCACATTAATGTGTCTTACCTATTAGAAACATTTGACAGGAATAAATGTTTACTGCTCATTTTGATAGTAGATTTTAATCCAGCTGTTGAAGTAAGCATTACACAATGCATGCAGATAAAGACTTTGTTTCTGGAAAAGATAAAAGTAAAAGCCACGGGTGGTCTTTCATTAAAAAGCTTCACAAATGTATTATTTATTTCTTACTGTTCTTCCAGTTAATGCAATAAAAGATCTGCATTCCCATAACAGTGACAGACTTATTGGGAGCCATCTATCTATTTTGTTTAATGTCAGCACTTTAACCTCAGCCCTCCAGCACCATCAACATGTTGAAACTGGAGCTGCTTGTAGATAAACAGGTTTTTAAACATGTGCCCAGTTTCAACAAATTAGCCATAATTGTGTTTTTTAGCTTGAGTGTATTAAAATGCCAGTTAATAGAATGTGAAGATTATTAGTTATTATCTTTATTAGTTATTTAATTAAATTTAGCTGAAGGTATTAAAGCTATTTTAATGATATATTTTAAATGAAAAGAAATGGTATCAAATGTAATTATAAGTATATGTAAGTGTAAGTATATCAAATGTTATCTATTTTTAAGTTTAGTTGTTGCTTATGATGTAAGCATGTATTTGGAGAACCTTGTACTGTAAATTAGTTAGCTTAATTATAAAAATAAGTAAAATATAATGATGTAAGTGCTTGGCATGTAACCGATCCATGACTAATATTTTTGTTTCTTCCCATTCAAAAAAATTTATTTTTGTTTCAGTTGTCTTTAAAACAAGAGCAATTTAAAAACTTTTTGTTAAAGATGAAACGTAAAAGCCAACAGCACATATTTAAACCTAAAATTCCTGTGTTGTACCAAATGTGCCAAGTCTTTTTTTTTTTTTTTTTTGAAATTTTGATAGTGGCTTAGAGCTCATGAAGTCAATCACATTTTACACCTTAAACTGTTGCTTTAATTCTGTGGTCTACAATAACATATGCAATAAGACCAGCCACAAAAATAACATTATTCATTATTCTTTTTTTTCACTGCTACCATTTCACTGCAAGTCTTTTGTTAGTCTCAGCAGCAGTGCATCAAACACTATAAACACTACTGCTGAGAGTAGTTCATCAATTTAGATTGCTTTGAAAAAGACGGGCAAAAATAAAATGCCTTTTAATGTTTGTTAAATCCCCCCAAAAGAACATAATATTATATGAAAATAAAATCTTTTTTTCTATTTGAGTAAGCCCCACCTCTGTGAACTCTCTGTGTTTATTGTTGTTAAAGAGTCCGCGCACTTTGTTTGGTAGCTGCTTGTGCTAACAGACAGTGATACAGATATTAGCCTTCTTATATACAAAGACTATCCACAAGGTCTTATTTTATTGGGACAAAGAAAAACCGAAGCTGTTCGGACTGGATCTCCAGAGTGCAGACGTGAGTGTAGAATTTGAGCTCTGTATTGTTCAGATTTGTACGCCATTATTCATTCCACACATCGAGGTAAGGGAGATCCCAAAGGAGATGCAGACAGCTGAGTAGCACAATAATTTAGAGCATCTTTTCTCCTTTTCTTTTTCCTTCCCTGTATTTGGGAGTTAGGGTGCCAGAGCCTCTTTATTACCACATGTTGTTCCTGCTCCAGCCCCCACCTGACTCCCCTGCCCAGCACTGGCCCTCACTCCTGAAGGCATTTGTGTAAACACAGCTGCCTTGTTGACTTTAAAGCCTGCTTTGTAACAACCCCCACCCCCTTGCCACCCCTACCCCCATCCCATACACATACACACACTCACACTCACATACAGACACAGACCCATTCAAATCTTTGAAATATTGGATGCTGTGACCCACCTTCACCCCCACCCTCCCACACCAGTCTGTAGCACCACAAATGTAAACTCTAACAAAGTCATTAAAGTTGCATCATCTGTCTGGAAGGTAACAGGATCTCCTTGAAGCTCAGGTGCAACAGAGTCACAGTGTGATTTAGCATCAACAAACAAGCATGAGCAAACAGGTAGTTTATACACAGCGGAGAGTGGACATCCCTGAGACCAAAGGGCTGTCGATGTTTGGTGACACTTTCACTTAACCAGGGAAGAGCAAAGGCACGCCAATAAAGCTACGAAAGATATGTTTTAGCTCAAAAGAAAAGGAAATGATTAAATGTTTTCATATTTCAGACCATAGGTTTAGATTTCAGTTCAGTTAATTTCAATTGTAATTATATAACGCCAAACCACAACAACAGTCGCCTCAAGGTGTTTTGTAATGTAAGGTAAAGACCCTACAATAAGATGCATTTTAGCAAACACATGTAAGGCATATGAGCAAAACGAAAGACGCAAAGCTTACTCAGGAAGTAATTTTAATGATTTTCTCTATATCAACACATGAAACATAAAGTGCTGCAGAGCCACAATCCAGGAGGAAACACGGAACAACTGTGAATACATGAGGAAGATGCCCACTTGAAGTCCTACAGGACATCAGCTTTGGTGGTGACCCTCATCGTGGCTTGGGTACTTCCTGAACATATGAGAAGTACCTGTAGCTGTACGCCTCTGAGTGTACACAGTTCTAGCTTATATTTCACAGCTTGCTTTCATGTTGTCTCTATGCACCTTTTAAACAGTCTGCAACTTGAGTCGAGTTGGCTGTGGTAGAATCCTGCCTCCATGGATCTGGTGCTTAGGGGTTCTTCTTGTGGTGCTATTATCAGAGCCTCTGTGTTGTCCTTTCTTGATGTCAGCCACTTTCTCTATATGTTGATGGTACATCACCTGCAGAAGCTTTGTCATATTTAATTTGTGACATATTTAATATATGACCAAGCAGCTGGCCAGTGTAGTGGTAAAATTATCATATATACATTTTGGGGGAATTCTTCCCTTTAGTGCCTCTTCCATCCTTCAGACAGTCTACATAATGAAGGTTTGTATCTGCCATCTGGTGTTCAGATGTCAGCTCTGGGGAAAAAAAGCAAATTAGCATATATTTACACCAGTAACTATTATAACATGTATTTTTAAATATGCCACTAAAGCATATAAAAATAAAGAATTTTCTAATCTGTTTCTCATGTTTCCTCTTAAGGAGTCATTTCCTTCAAATCACAAACAAATATCATCAGTAGCAAAACCACTAACCAGCAAGGCTCAGCCAGCATTCCAGTATTTGCACTTGCTGACCCAAAGCTAAACGGACACAGGAGTTTAAAATAACAGACAATTTATTGTCTGTGAAGTTTGCCCTTCAGAAGTACTAAAAGCCCTGAACTGCAAACAAAAAAAAGGTTTTATCTTTCCTCCCCTAAATGCATTTGCACACTGTAATGAATAAGCTGTAACTTGATGAGCTGTCACTAGAAATTTTAATCACTGAACCAAAATTTTTTCCTGTACTTGCATAAATGTCTATAAAATGTTAAGTAATACATTAATTAAATTGAGATATGGGGACTTGAAATAAACTCAGATTTGTGTTGATGAATTGTATTGGATTGTGATGTCTACACAATTCTATCATGAGGTGATTGGGAGAATAACTGTTGCTTGTCTTGTCTCTGAAGGCCAGCGACGAGGTTATTAAAGCTATATAACGCAAAACCCTAAAACTAGCTGTTAGATAAAAACAAGCTATCCATCCTCTTTAAACACTTGTCCAATTCAGCATTGCAAAGCTAACACAGAGACAGATCATTGTTCAAACGCATGTTCTGACCTGCTGCGATTTTAGAGTCACCAATTAACCTAAAGGGCAGGTCCTGGGATAGTGGGACAAAACAGGAATACCCACAGAGAACCTAAATGAGATGCAAGGCCCCCACAGCCAGGCAGTGGTTTAAATCCAGAGCCTTCTTAAAGGGGCTGGATTTAAACCAAGTCAAGTTTAGTTTGAATATTTTTAGGACGGCACCACTATGCCGTCCTAAAAATATTCAAACTAAACTTGACAAATAAATAACTGAGGCAATACTTATAAAACTAACCAAACTAAAATAGAAACTACAGTAGTATAGCAGGCCTATTTACAGTCATGGCCAAAGTGGTTGTGTTATGATAGATGTCCTGAACTTCTACAATAACATTCATAATAGAATTTAAAAAACAAACAAGATTAACAACCAATAAAAACCAGCATAAAGCAAACAAACCAGCTCTGGAAACTAAGGAAAGATTTGTTAAAAAAAAAGGTAAAATAAAATGCCTTTAAATCAGGGCTCGCAAAATTTCAAAATCCCTGGTAGCCCTTCGGGCAGGGACTCTTCAGTTTTTGGTAGCCCAAAATAAATTTAAGTAGCCCGAATAAAAAAGGGAGCAATTTTTTTATGTTTTGTTTCCTGTTTTGTTTCCGTTACAATATTAAATTTAATGTATAATATTATAACGGAAACAAAACATTAATTATAAAATTGTTGAAACACAAATTACAACATTGTATAAAAATTACAATCATCAACTCAAATCCTTGGATCTAATTGAACAGAAATTTCTATGAACTTGTAAGAACTGTGCAGAACATGAATCAGTCTGTGTCAGATCCTGAATTTGAAATTTCCACTGAAGTCACGGGTAAGAGGCAAGTGGAACCAAGATCTAGGACATTTGCTTTTTGAAGTTTGCAAAGACTGCTAAATTTTGCCAATGGTAGTTCACTCTTTGCAACACAGTACGCTGTTCTAAACAGATTTTTCAGGTTTATTTTTAGTATGTTATTTGCAGACTGAGCAATAATGCATTTCTTGCATTTCTCATGGGTTCTAATGGGGGCCTTTCTTAAAATTACTGGTCCCAGTAACAAAGGCGCTTGTCGACTCAGAAATCGAGGGAAACCAACAACACATCCGGCAGAACATTATGTTATTTACACGGGTGCACATAAGTGGTCCGCATGTGCGCATTCGCTGTCAAAATAAAAGACGCGCACTTCTGCACCAAATCTCTGTGCGTTCATCATTTGTTTGAAGCCAGCTCACCTCCTGCAACCACTTTTCCGAGAATACGCTCTTCTTTTGTGGTTCGGACTCCTTCTGACATTTTTTTGGGAGGTGCAGGAACACCAAAGTAATTGCTTAAAGGAGCTTCTTCGACATCTTTAAGAGTTACAAACAAATGTCTGTCCTCCTCCAGAAAATCTTATGTACGCAAACGCACGTTGCAACTTCTTATCTGGTGCGCTTCTTTTATTTTGACAGCCAATGCGCACCTGCGGACCACTTACGTGCACCCCTGGTTATTTAGCTTGTCATATTGCAGCCACAGAAATTCTTTTGTCCATGAAACCATAAAGCTGCACTTTCTTTTTGCCTTATAGTCTGATTTGTCATAACTTTTCCGTTTTGTGGTAGGCTTTTCTTTGGCTGTCCCTTCTTCACCCTGACCTGTCTTATTTGGCTCTGCAGAACTAAAATATATATCCTGCTGCTTTTACACATGCACTCACATAACGCTGAGCGATTCTCTGCGCGATCAACCTCTCACATGTTTAAGCTTGCTGCGGGAGAGTTCACTTGTCATGTTCGCAAAGTAAGCTAACGATTGATAAGACGATGTCAGAGGAATTGGTGCGCAAATTATCGTCACTCACCAATTAGTGCTGCCGCTCTCTATACACAGTTCACGCGATTGCAAAGTGAAAGCAAAAAACAAGAGCAAATTCAAACGCGATTTCAATATGTCACATAGTGACAGTGGCTCACCGATGCCAATGACATAATTACCCAGCTACATGTCCGAAAGAATGCAAAAGCATTGACATATATTTGTCCTTCCTATAGCCCGACGGGCAGGGCAGAGATAGATTTTGGTAGCCCGACTGGAAAAATCGCTAGCCCCGGGACGTCGGGCTAGCGATTTTGCGAGCCCTGCTTTAAATGTTCATTAAATCCCCTCAAGGGAAGATAATAAAATCTAAGATAATAAAAATTTTTAACAAACTAACTGAAATAAATTGAGAACAAAAATTTAAATGAACTTTAAAAAACTAAACTTGTGAAAACTACAAAATCATTATGCTTCATAATGAATCTTTTTATAACCCTAATGTTTGTGACATGCTTGAGTCTGTTATTTTCAGGATTAAGCCTGTTCCTGGTATATGTAGGGCAATAGAGACTGGACAGCTTGAAGGACATTACAGAGCCTTAAAAGCAAAGGTAGATGTTTTGTTAGTATTTCTAACTTATTAGAATGTGGACGAATATCAGTAGATCCTGACTCAAAAAGCTGGATGGGACTGTGTGAAAGTGTGCTTGTTCTGTGTTTGTACTGTCACATGTCAGCAGGAGTGCAACTGTTTCTAGCAGGACAGAAAAAAAGAACTGAGGAATCTAATAGCAAAGGGTCAACAGTTTGGGACTGAGCCTGCAGCGTTCCTTTGCATGTTTACAGTGGTTTTTGACTTAAACTAAAAATTCTGTCTACTTAGCCAACATAACTGCAAATCTCTGTTGAGCGATGCTTTCCCTGTCAGCTTTTTCCTTCTCTCCATGCTCGCTCTCACACTATGTTCACTGTAACACATGTAACATCACGTGCTGTTGTCGACTTGATTAATATTACTTAACCTCATGGAATGTATGTGTTTGTCAGCATGAGCTCTGACAGTGAGACAGTGAGCAGAGAAAAAAACTAGCATTCTCACCATGAAGAACACCAGTTTAACGCTTATCAGATGACTGCAAAAATGGACTGGTTCTTATATCCTGCACTCAAAGCAATTTATACATCATGTCTCACCCAAGCACTTTTTTCTACCTAACATTCACACACCGATGAACATATCGGAGAGCAACTTGGGGTTCAGTATCTTGCCCAAGGATAACTTGGCATGCAGACTGGCGCAGCCAGGGATCGAACCACCAACCTTCCAATTAGTGGATGACCTCTACCTCCTGAGCTACAGATTTTCTTGTTTGTACACAAACTATCCAACCAATTAAAAATTTCACTGCACAGACTCATTTTATTGGACTGTGCTGGAGTGGAGGCAGACAGCTCAAAGTCTGAACAATGAAAGCCAAACTATGCACGAGTCCCCCTAGAATTGACTATCTGGCAACTGTGTGAAATTACAAGGTGGTGACATCACTAAACGAATTAAAAGGCAATGTGTGGAGAAACTGATGCAGCATGACAGAAGCATGCAAGCCACCCATAGAAATCAGCTCCAATTTGATGTTTTATTAATTAATAATATCCCAGAAAGCCAAAGGCATTAAGCTGATTATGCGAGGAAAAGCCAGGCACGCTGGATCTGATCAGAGTCTGGCTCTAGAAATGGGGAAGTGTGCTTAAGCTCAAAAGATTCTGTATTCTCATACTTGGTTTGGCTGGAGCTCAGGTGATTAATATAGAAGCTAACCTGACTGGGAGAGGCTATGTGTTGTGCTGATGGTCTCCTTCACTCCATAATCAGGTGGAAGGTATGTGTGAGATTGATTCTCCCATTGGCATTCTTTCACTGCAAGTGCATATCTATTTTTCAGTGTCCTGCTACTGTTTACAGATTACCTGGCCGGTTAAGAAATGCCTGCCGGTTTGTGTTTTTTGGTCATGTTTTCCCTTCTGGAAAGAAAGACCTCTCTGTGTGTAATATTCAAATCAAGAAAAAAAAAACACTGCCATTGGGACACTGAAAAAATATCTATTTGATTTGGAATTGGGTCTGTAGCTGTGAATGTACGCCGCAGACAACAGTTTCTTTGCAGGCTGATATTTTATTCAGAGCCTCCGACACGCTGCAAAGACTTTTGGGAGAAATGATACATGTCTTTTTCACTGCAGTAGGTATGAATGTGCCATGTGGCTGCCTTGTAAATCATGACTCCTCTCTTGAGAGATGTAAGCTTTCTCAATCTTATCAGGAAGTGCCATTCTCTATCAATATTATTATTACTATTAATATGCCAGTTTACGGGCAGCATTTCTGTGTACACACATGCAAGATATACTATTTGTTTTTTCAACTGCTATTGTATAATTGGCCCTCATCTTATATGACTGCTCCCACTTTAAAAAAAAACAGTTATGTGAAAATAAAAAGCAGTTAAAGAAAATATGAATATAGCTGTCACACGCCAGAGGACAAGATTAAAGGAGATTCTTGATAAAGTGCACAGTCTGCTTTTCAATGGTGACATTCCACAGTGTAGACCTGCAGGTAAGAGAGAAACAGGAGGGAAGAAAAAAAGAGCTTGTCACATGTAAAGCAGAACATAAGCCCGTCTGCGGTCTGTGTTCACACATGATCCATGACAGCTGCCAGAGCAGAAATTCTGTCTCAATCTGCTGCTGGAGATACTTTGTAGAATTCACACTGTTTGTGGTTCAATAAAAATAGCCTGGAGCCTTTGTGGAAAGGTGGAAGGAAACCAACAAGTCCTCAAACTCAACAGTCATATGAGTCAAAAGCCAGAGTTACGGATCCTGGCCCATGAGATGCATTTTGTTTCAGTCCTCTGTTATGATGGGAATATATTTGAAAGCTGATAATTGGTGTTAACACTGGTGGACCCAGTTCACTCAATCACCATTTTGGCAGTGATTTCACTTTGATTTCACTCATCTTATATGTTAGCTACAAACAAATACCTTAGAAATGAGCAAATGGAAAGCACCTAATTAAAGCAAACTTTTCTATTAATTCAAGATTCCACAGAGTTTCCAAGTAAGCATTATGATGTGGAAGTTGGAAGTTTAAGGCTGATTTCATGGAACTGACTGGCATTAAAATAGAATTTTCTAGTGTTAGTCACTGTTCAAAGCACTACACTACATTTGACCTTTTCATTATTTGGTTATTATATATATATTTATTGCCTTTTATTCACACCTGCAGTAATTTAGAACAATTATTTCACCTAGCATGCTTGTCTTTGGCAGGCCAGAGAGAGGACATACAAACTGGTCTGAAGATCAGGAGATTCAAATCTAGACTCTTGCTGTTAAGTAAAAATGATTCATCAAGTCTGAACTTATTTTGGATTTTCTCTAATCCACGCAGGGTCACAAGTATAGATACATATGAACTTGTGTGGGTCATAAGCCTCTAGGCTCACCCAGTATCACGCATGTCTATAAGACATTCTGCTAAGCGGTAGAATTGTGGATTAGTAGACAAGTTACAAAAAATAGAGGAGTCAAGTAGCAAAGGGTCAGCAGTTTGGAACTAAACCTACAGCATTCCTGTGCAAGAGGTTTTTGACTTCACAACTGAAAATCTGTGTTGAGCAATGCTTTCCCTGTCAGCTTTTCTCTTCCCTGCATGCTCGCTCTCACACTTCCTCTCGTAATGTTCGCTGTAACACATGTAACATCACGTGTTGCTGTCAACTTGATTAATATTACTTCACCTCATGGAAGGTATGTGTTTGTCAGCATGAGCACTGACAGTGAGACTCAGAGCAGGGAAAGAAGAAACTAGCATGAGCATTCTCACCATGAGGAATACTAGGTTAACATTTATTAGATGACTGCAAATAATAACCATCGATCAGCTAGTTGGTGTCAGCAAATAAATAAACGTGCATGACTTTGGACTATGTAAAGACATCAGAGTTAATGGAGGAACCATACAGGCACGGGGAAAACAAATTCCACACAGTCTAGGGCTTTTGAACTGATAAACTTCTCCCAATGAAGTGGCAGAGTTACCCACTGCATCACAGTGTTGCCTTGTAAGGTAACAGACAGCCAGTCCAATAATGACAGCCTGAAACTCATCAAAGATACTTTTTTGTTCAGCAGGAATGCCAGTGTGTAAATGTGAATTAAATTAATTAAAAAATGCTGAAAGAATTCTCAAACCACAGTGTATGTGTGAATAGATGTGCACAGCCCTGTGCAGAGAAGTTTAATGGGGCGGGTGCTCAAAGTTAAAAAGGGGCACAGAGAACCAGGCTGAATAACAACAACCCACATTCATCACGAATCTAATATGGAATTGCATCTTTGTCATCAGGTGGGGACAATGCAAAGCAAACGTAGCCTATGTTTTACCTGATGGGTACAATGTTGCTGTTGAGGGGTTACTGCTGCTCCTGCTGCTGATAGTGCTGGAGGGCAGGGCTGTGTTGATCTGAGACTGTAGACATTAAAAAGTCCATAGGAGAGATGGTAGCTGATTAAACAAGTGTTATGAGATAATAATAAAATGCAAAGACTGGTGACAGTGCTTGAAACCATTAAGGCACCAGATTAAAAAACACTGGAAATGAACTAGGCTCTGCCTGTGACTCACTCTTTTCTTTTCTTCCTCCTTCATCTCAGCTATCACTCTCCACTGTCCATCTGAGGCACAATTTAGAATAGAATAGAATAGAATTCAACTTTATTGTCATTGCACATGCACAGGTACAGGGCAACGAAATGCAGTTTGCATCCATCCAGAAGTGCTTTAGCCATGATATAGATATATTACAATATATATTAGCAATAATATAGATATGTAAGTATATTACAGAAATGGGTCTATTATGGTATGTTATAATGTGCACGGTATGAAGTATGTTATGAATATGCTATAACTATAAGTATGTACAGGCTGTAGTGAGTACAAGCTATGTACAGGCTATGAACAGGATATAAATATGAAAAAAACTATACAGAATATGAAATAAAAAAAACTATACAGAAATATGAGATACACAGTTGTGTAAATGTGAACTATGCAAGTTATAAACAGTTGTAGGATTAAAAATTATTGTATGTACAGAATGATTATTTACACAGAACTATACAGTAGTGCAGTTAAGATAAGTGAGATATGTGGATAATTTCTACAGAGGCTATATAAAGTGCTAGTGGTTGTGAGTGGTGGTTCAGTCCATGTTATTATTGTGTGTTTGAGGGTACAGTTGTCCATTGTGTGTGTGTGTGTAGGTCGTTGTGGGTGTGTGTGTATGTTCAGTCCATGAGTTTAACGTGGGTCAGATGTCAGGAGGCAGAGTTCAGGAGTCTGACAGCTGTGGGGAAGAAGCTGTTCTGGTACCTGGTGGTCTTAGTCCGGAGGCTCCTGTAGCGCCTCCCAGAGGGCAGGAGGGTGAAGAGTCCATGTGATGGATGACTGGGGTCTTTGATGATTTTCCCAGCCCTTTTCAGACACCGCTTCCTGTAGATGTCCTTTATGGCAGGAAGTGGTGCTCCGGCGATGCACTGGGCAGTTTTCATGACCCTCTGCAATGCCTTCCGGTCCGAGGCAGAGCAGTTCCCGTACCAGACTGTTATACAGTTGGTCAGGATGCTCTCGATGGTGCAGCGATAGAAGTTCACCAGGATGTCTGAGGACAGGTGGTTCTTCCTCAGAGTCCTCAAGAAGAAGAGGCGCTGGTGAGCCTTCTTGACCAGCTTGGAGCAGTTGGTCGTCCAGATGAGATCCTGGGAGATGTGGACTCCCAGGAACTTGAAGCTGCTCACACGCTCCACAGCCGTCCCCTTAATGTGGATGGGTGGATGTGGGTCAGCATTCCTCCTGTAGTCCACGAGCTCCTTGGTCTTCTCGGTGTTAAGCAGCAGGTTGTTTGTGTCGCACCACTCAGCCAGACGATCCACCTCCTCCCTGTAGGCGGCCTCATCGTTGTCACTGATGAGGCCAATCACCGTGGTGTTATCTGCAAACTTAATGATGCTGTTGGAACCATCAGCAGGTCTGCAGTCGTGGGTGAAGAGGGAGTAGAGGAAAGGGCTCATCACACAGCCTTGTGGTACACCGGTGTTCATTGTGATTGTAGATGAGCAGCGGTTATCCAGCCGGACATGTTGGGGGCGGTTTGGGGCAATTTGCTATTTGCTATTGCATTAATCTATTATGTAATTATCCACACTTAAAAACGCTTGCACCTAATCCATAATATTAGGTGCAATGACAGATAATGTTAAATGAACCAAAACATTGCAGTTGTGCTCATTATTGTTTTTATACTTGAGTAACAATTAAAACTAAATCTATACACATAAAACACACACATACAGTGACATTTTATACCAATATTTAAACTTTATAGAAACAATATTTTTCCTGCTGTAAAATCAGCAATTTGTCACATTTGATTGTCTTTAAAATACAGCATGTTGTTTTTAATATCATGATTTTAATAATCCATAATTATGTGGATATGCATATTAGATTGTTTGTAGTGAAATATAAGGCAGGGAAAAGTCCTGTAACTTTAGGTGAAATATGTTCCCTAAAACAGGGGACAGAGCTACAGACCCATGACACCCTTACCCAGTTAGCCAGTGGTTAATGACCAGCACCAGTGAACAAGCAGCAGGCTCATTTGTTTTAGTTTGTCAGTTGCCACAAGACAACTTACCAACGTATACATTATAACCTAATATAGTGTACGCTGTACACCCTACTTACTGGTTTCTGTTACATCAGTCTGCGTCTCCCAGTTAATTTGTGTGTTTCCCCTACAGCTCTGCACCGCACAGGCAGCAAAAAAATGCACGTTTTCTTTGTGAGCTCATTCCCGGCTCGTAACCAGTGCATTCTGCCGTCAAGGGTGATCACTGGTTAATGGTCATCATGTGACTGATACAAGCCAGATTGTTTTATTTAGCAAAATTGTGATTTTAAATAAAAATAAATTAAAAAAGGGCACTTGGGGCATCCAAGAGGGAAGGGGCAGGTGCTCAAGCACGCCCCCTCTACAGATGCCTGGGTGTGAATATGTGATACTCTTTGTCCTTTGGAACTTTTCATCTTGTAAGAAAGGCTGCTTCACCCAAATTATACAGAAATACAGAAAATACACAAAAAGTAAGAGAATATTCTGGATTTTCCATGGTGGCATCTGACTATTTAGATAAATGTAATTTGAGACAGCCAACACTAACATTTCCCCAAAACAATAGAGGAGAATGAAATTTGTATTTATTCTTTCTACAGTATGACTTGTGAGCTGTGACCTCAATGAACAAAAGCAGCCCCTCCTTAAAAATCCCAATTTATCCCCTGTGAACCAGTGTGGCTGGCTGGTAAACTGTTGTCACAAATTAGTTCCTTGTCCCTGTTTAATCAAATGAAATCTTGACATTTATTTTACTTAAATAAACATAAATGAGCTCCAGAGATGTCAGTAAGTGCATTTTGAAACTCAGGAAAGAGTCCCTGTCCTGTATTCCTATTTTTTATGCTTTGCCTGGCTAATGGCCCATTAATGTCATTTGGGGGGTAAAAATAAATTATGGGAAAAAAATCCTGCATTTATGATGTGAGAATGACTTCCATTTTTGTGTGTCTGTTTTTAACTCATCAAAGCTGTTGAAATGAACACTGTTTACATGTGTGAAACTGATAATTACAGTCACTCTGATATGACAGATCTGTGTATAATGAAGAAATTAAACTGATTTAACCTTCTCATCTCAGTTTTGGAAACAACAATCAAATGTGTTTCTTTTTTTTTTTAGCCAACTTATTTAAGGTAATGGTTGAGATAGCTTTGTAAATCATAATAACCCTTCACTATATATATATATAAAATGGTGGTTTATTTATAATATTTTCTAGCAGAGTTCGTGAATTGGAAGGATTTAGAGTACTTTTTTTAGCAGTAAAAAAGTAGAAAAGTTGTCCCTATCTATGATGAAATAATAACATTTTGAAACCTCTATCTACATAAAAACGATTTAAAAGCGTGCATAGTACTGAAAGGTTATTGGATGAACAAGCTTGAGATATATGATATATCATTTCAAAGACAGGGGTTAATCTTTTGCAGAACCAGATTTATGGTGTACTTGTTGAATTGTTGTTGAATCATCTAAGTTGTAATATATAGTGTGACAAAAAAACATTCCAAGTCCCTTTTTTCAATAAAAATTAAAATGCCTTTAGTCTCATGTCTAACCTAAAAAAAAAAAAAAAGGCAAACATCTGGGCTACGAATGAAATATTCCACCAGTGATGCACTACCAACAGGAATCTTCGAAATCTGTAGCATGTATGAGAGATCAAAGAGATGTCAGCCTACATTATTTTTCGAATTCATATCAAAAGCAATGCTCCACCGGTGATGGCATACTTTTGTATCACTACTGCATCTATCATTTCCTGTTTCTGTTGTTATGCATAGTGGTATTTTTCTGCAGGTTAATCTGTGTAGTTCGATTAACTTTTCAAACTTTTACATAACGTATTTCATAGAGTATGCTTCACATGTTGTGTTACAAGCACACTTTCTGTTGATCAACGGCAAATTATATTCATAATATTAACAGACTGTGTCTGTGGAGATTTGCTAGCTTAGCATAGCCAGTAGCCTTGCTCTTAACAGCATGGCTTCTTCATCTGTCCCATTTCAATGTCTGAAATGTTTAATTAGTCTTTGGCCTCGTTTAGTTATAATGATAGTTTTCAGAAATGTAGCATGTTTCAAATGTTTGGAAGTCAAGCTTAATGAATTAGAGACTTGACTTCACAATGTTAAATTTGTGTCCTTGATCCAACACAGCTGATTTAACCCTTTCATGCATGAATTATGAAAACCTCAATCAGGATTTTTTTCTTAAGTATTTTTATTCATCTTTAAGCATGAAAAAAAAATTAACTTCATTTTTTATAACATGTACATTTCAAAGATTTTTTTACATGCCCACTTAGGTAGACAACCAATTAGGTGGACAACTGATGAGTATGGAGTGGAGTGCCCAATGTAGTGGTTTATGTGCCCACTATACCATCAAAACTG
The DNA here is from genome assembly GCF_013358895.1 of Oreochromis aureus. NCBI lineage: Eukaryota > Metazoa > Chordata > Actinopteri > Cichliformes > Cichlidae > Oreochromis > Oreochromis aureus. Next base: position 31,122,652 of record NC_052956.1, on the reverse strand, counting down.
ACACAAATGCAAGAAAACAGCCTTTGAATAGCTGTCCACTGTAGTGACCACTATGTGTGAAAGGGTTAAATGGCTAAATAACCTCCTCAACATGTCTTGAAGTTCTCCAGAGGCCTGGTAATAAACTAATCATTTGAATCAGGTGTGTTGACCCTGGATGATATCTAAAACCTGCAGGACACCGGCCCTTGAGGCCTGAATTTCCCCACCCCTGGCCCAGACTGTCTTGTAATTCTAAAACAAAGTGTTTGTTAATTCACAGAAAATGTCTTTTTTTGTGTGTGTGGATCTATTTTCCAAACCCATCCAGTGGGCTGGATTGGATTGTCTTTGGGATGATTCTGGGGCTTGATAGATACTGAATAGGTCACAATTTCCTTCTCCTCCTGGTTTGACTTACCCCTCTCTTTCTCTCTGTCTCCTGCTCTCACTTTCCTCCTCTGTCGATTTGCGTGTATATGTGTGGCAGTTCTGCTTTGTCTTTCAGAGGTGGAGTGCTTTATAGTTCTCCGCCCTGGTGAACTATAAAGCCTGAGTTAGGAATCCAATGACTCACATGCAGGTTGATGAGCCAATTAAACTCTCGCTACAAGAAGCTGAAGTTTCTCCTCAGCCAATTCTGTGCTCTGCATATGTGCCGAGCACAGAATTGGCTTAACACAATATTTAGCTTAACACAATATTTAACAGTGTTCCCTGACGACACTCTATTGCTTGATCATTTCTTAAAAACATTTAAATTTAAAATAACAGATTACAGAGCAGTGAGGAATAAATGTCATTCCAGTAGATGTCTTTCTGAAAATGATTTAACCTAGTTTAAGGATGTGATTTCACCACTGTTATCTTCTTCGATGACATGTGCCAATGGAATGCAGAGCAGCTACCTAAACTCAACTCACACACTGATTACGATGTTAATACTGTTACATCCTCAATGTGTACAACCTTGGATACTGTAACTCCACTGAAAAGGAAAGTCTCAAATCAGAAATGCTTGACTCCCTGGTATATCTCACAACTACATGCCTGAAAGGAGAGAACCTGTTAAGTTGCAGAGGCAGCAGCATCTCACAAATTTAGAAGATCTTTGTTTAGCATGGAAAAAAACCCCGTTTGTTTCTCTATAAAAACAGGTAGGTAGAAGATCTGACTCTTCACTAATTGAAAAAAAAGGGGAAAAACTTCAGGGTTTTTTTTTTTTTTCAGTATTGTAGCTGACCTGTTCTAGTGGGGATGACAAAGAGTCAGAGCTATGTTGAGCCAAGCAGTCCCTTAAACTTAAATTGTAATAAATTCATAAATTTCTTCACAAATAAAGTATACATGTAACCATTAGAGAAAAAATATTCATAACCAAGTTTCAAAACTACTGCTAATTATTTAGACTGTCTCTCAGATTGACCATTCAGAGTTAACTTCAGTAATTACTTCCTCCAAACCAATAACATGCCTAGTAGACCTCATTCCTACAAGACTGCTCAAATAGGGTCTACTATTATTTAATTCTTCAGTCTTAATGTACCTACAAGGTTTTCAGGTAATTAAACTTAAAAAGCCATTACTTGGCCCAGCTGTCTCAGGTCATTACTGGTCAATATCTAAACTTCCTTTAATTTCTAAAATTCTTGAAAGACCAGATATTAACTGATCATAAGCACTGGGGTCAGAATTCATCACAATACAGAATTAGCATAGTGAAGTTTACGGCTGATCCTCTAATGGTCTCTGACGGTGGATTCATCTCAGTGCTGGGCCTGCTAGACTTCAGTGCGGTGTTTGCTATTGTTAATCATGATTTTTTACTACAGAGATTCCAACACGCCATAGCTATTAAAAGTATTGTGCTGCAATGGTTTGAATCATATCTATCTAATAGATTCAATATTTTTTAAATAAATAAGAAGTCCTCTTCACACACTAATATTAATTATGGAGTTCCACAGAGTTCAGTGCTGGACCCAATTTTATTTGCGTCATGAGGAATCCTGGAGTCATTTTTGATCAGGATATGTCCTTCAATGCACACATTAAACAAATATGTAGAACTGCTTTTTTGTATTTGCATAATAATCTCTAAAATTAGAAACATCCTGTCTCAGAATGATGCGGAAAAAGTACTTCATGCATTTATTACATTTAGGCTGGACAGTACGATAAAAATCAAACAGAACTGGTTCTAATCTTATGGTTTTTATGTCCTGTTTCAAGTTGTCGCTGAAGCAATATCTCTGCCATGCAAGACTCTATTTCTAGGCTCTTTTACTTCCAATGTAAAAGAGGTACTAACATAATTTAAATATATTTGTACCTTATTTTGCTATTTCAAGTGTGGATAAACTACACATAGGCATGTATAAGTAAATAGCTAGATTTTGATCATTTTGATTCTATTGACTTAAAAACATCTGAATCAAATCTTATCAATGCAACACATATTTAAAGAAATTAATTGCGGCACTTTAATTCTCCAAAATCATCTTTAATGGTCTTGGAACCATCTCTAAAGATTTTGGACTCCACCAGTCTGCAGACCAATAAAGATCACTTCAAGTCAAGATACAGAAGTTTACAAATGTATTTCAACATAGAACTTTTGTATCTACAGCTTTATGTTACGTTTGGAAAGAGGAAAATATACATTCACTCCCCGGGTGTAAGTTAAAAGCATTTTGTCAAAAATGCTGTCTTGGTTCAAGTACATGTAATTTGTGAATACACAGTGCTGCACTCTTGTGAAAGGGTTTGTTTTAACCCTAACCAAATAATTTTGGATTCCCAAAACTGAAGAATGACAGAGGACAAAACTGCATAAAAGTGGAGACGATGTTAGCCTACATCTACTAGCAAATTCTAAGTGAAAATGTCATGACGTCTGTGAACTGAATCTTAAGAGAATATAAACAATACAGAAAGGTGAAGTTACTGGGAAATGTTTACTGGCAAAGAATGAAAATAACAGAAAAGGAAAATATTGTGTAAGGACCTGAAGGAAGCAGTTCAGGTGAGAAAAGCCACCAACATGCCAGAGTAGAGGGTTTTGTTAATTAGGAGCTAAAGAAGTTAAAGTGCCTTCAAACCACTGTGTGTAATTAATCACAGTTACCAGATCTGCATATATCTACCATATGTGAAATCAGATGTTTTATCATGTTGTTTTGACCTGTTGTTGTGATTTGGCGCTATATAAGTAAAACTGAATTGAACTGAAAAACCTATTTATTCAGAAAATAAATGATTGAATAGGTTGTCCACAAACCTTAGTTGCTACCTTAAAAATTTGTCATTTTTCATTTTCTGGCAAATATTTCATAATTAAACATTACCTTTACAGTCATGTGGGACTGGAGGACTAGGAATCGGGGGGGGACAGAGGGCTGCTCATGAGATCATCACAAAGGGGCCTCTCCTGTCTCATTGCCACGGCATCTATGAAGGAGAGCTGATGAGGCAGCCCAAGATGACCAAACATAGCACTGATTGGACATCTTGCATTCATTAATGTACAGATGATGTTCTTGTCCTTAAGCCCAAGGAGATCCAATAACAAAGCTGAACTGTAGAGGGTAAGGTAATCCCATTAATGACCATGGCTGCAGACTGCTGCCTCCATTCCCTGAGAAACACCTCTTTATTCCAGAGACATGTTATATAAAGGGCTCTGAGAGCTCAAGTAGAGTAGAAAAGCATTAAAAAAAAGAACCAGCTCACCTACCATTGTACTGCCACGAAAGTGGAGATACTGAAAGGAACAAAGTTTTGCATGAGGACGTAGACATTGGCAGAAAGAGAGTTGTCTGTTTGAGGCTGTTTGTTTTTAATTATAACATAATGTTGTGAATGTGCCATCAGTGGATGAATAAAGTCTCACTTTACTTTTTTTTATTTTATCTCATCCTTTCTTTGCTCATGAATGCCTTTTCCTTTTGTCTACTCTGTTTTTTTCATCATTTGATTTTCATTTCTTATCTTTTATGAGTATTTTCTGTTCCTTTTTATAGCCTCATCACTTGTATTTTCTTTACTTTTCTCCTCATCTTGTTTCTCTTTTAATATTGCTTCTTTTCTCGGCTCTCTATTCTTTTCATAGCGCCTTTTTTCATCTCAACCTGTTCTTTGGTACTTTTCTTACCTTTCACATCTTTTCTGCCATTTTAATTGTGTGTGGTTCTCCAGCTGCACCGCAGCACACAGAAAGGCACTCCAGAGGGTCATCAACATGGCCCAAAAAATCATTGGACATCCTCTTCCCTCCCTGAAGGACCTGTACAGCACTCGCTGTCTCAAGAGGGCACGCAGCATCCTACGGGACTGCACACACCCAGGACACCGGGTGTTTAAGCTGCTGCCGTCTGGCAGGAGGTTCAGGCTGCTGAGGTCCCGAACGAATAGACTCAAGGACAGCTTTTACAACAGGGCAATAGCCCTAGTCAATGCAAATAGCTAAACTTGACTGGCTACCTACCTGGACTTACCGTTAACAACGGTAAAAACAGTAATAATAATAATAATATTTATATTTATAACAAGGTGCAATAATAATTAATGTGCAATAATAACAGTAATACAAATACACTTCTTCTTCTTCTTCTTTTTAACTAAGTTATTATACTGTGTTGTGTTGTTTGTGTTATGCGTTGTGATGTGTCGATCGTGTCATGTTGTGTTGTGTTACATGGTTGGTTGTTGCCGACGTAGGACAGTTTTCCAATTTCATTGTACTAGTGTACTATGTATGACTGTGCAATGACAATAAAGAGTTATCTCTTATCTCTTATCTCTTATCTCTTAATTGAACTGTTATCTTATTACTTGTTCTTTCCGATAACATCTCATTGAAAAAAATAGTTTTATTCTTTTCCAGTCCCTTTTCTCTTTGTGTTTTATTATGTTTTCATTGTTTTCATTTCAATAATTGAGAGTTTCTTGAAAACAATATTTGCTTAATTTCATTCTTTCTTCACTTCGCTCCATATTTGACACCGAAATTATATTTCAAAAGCAAATACTACTCATTCATATTTTTGTATTTATATATTCTAAAACTTCTCTCTGTAAGTTTTTACTACACTGCCTTTGTTCATAGATCAGTTTTGGCTAATGCAAGCATCCTCTGCTTTTCTATTTTGTCTTTGTTAATCAAGTTCATCACAACAGTTCAGGGTTGTGAAAGCAGTTTGAGCAAATATACCACAAACCAAATCATACTTTATATCATCAGGCTGCCTTAGTGTTTTATTTATTATCAAATAAATGAAAGTCTTAATTACTGAACATAGTTCTGAAACAAAGTTGTAAATTATTTTCTCTGAAACACTTTGTGTTTTCATCAGTTTGTCTCTACATAATAATATGAATACAGTTACACTGCTATAAATAAAACATGCTGGGTGCATCTGCAGGGTTAAAACCTTCTTAACTGTGAATTTAAAGATTCCCCTGCAGGCATGCTTAAAGATGTATAATGATAACTCTATGCTTCCTCTATCACCGACAAGTCTACATATAAATATGCAAACATTTTTTTTTCAATTCAAAGGTTATACAAGAGTCTTCTATTGTCAGTCTAAGATGACATCATCATATCTCAAAACAGTATGTGGAGTCCTTCACAACATTATGTGATGTGTGCACATCAGAAGGAGTAAAGAGCCTTTTTTAGCACATAGGCCATCCATACAACGACCAAGTACTCTGTACAGTTTGAATATGTGGTTTTAACCGTGTCTGTGTTCATGATGTAGAATGCTACTTCTCTTCAAGATATGTTGGAAATATGCCACACAGTCATCACATGCAGAAGAAATGCAGAAAACTGAGGAGATGGTTGGATAAAATCGGTTTATGTTTTGTTTCTACAGTACATTATACAAGCGTGATGTAAATTTCAGTTTTTCTGTTTACTGCAGTTTACTGCATTATACATAAAGTATACATAAATAGTATTGTGTGAACCTAGCAGCAAAAGTGCTCCTTTGCTTCAGAACAGCAGTCAGTTATCCTCAGCTAGAGTTTCATTTACAGGTGCAATGTTATGGTTATGGTACAACCAGCACTATATTAATGTTTTGGCAACAGTATGATAACCTGACAACAATAAAACACTAATACCTCTGCATAAGGAACTTTATATGCTGACTTGTGGTAATAAACACATAATAATATAGTAATACTCCATGATATTGCATGTCAATGCATTAAAATGCTGGCATTAATCTTAGCTTATGTCCTCAGAATTCATCATTGTGTGAAGGCAGCAGTATAAATATTATGCTTATGTTGTAGCATATTACCTGAGCATGTGTGACAGTTTGTATAATAATCAGGATTAGGGCTGCAACATACAAAACTGCCTGTTTCTATTTAATTCCATGTTAACAACCTATTAAAGCAAACTTGAAATGTGATAATTACCTGGAAATACATACAGTAGTTTATTTGTATAATATTCATGATACTGTCCTGAGCTATAGGCAATATGGAAAGTACGACTGGAAGCCTGCTATGTGTGGGTAACACATGCAGCAAGCTCAGGGACTGAAAAATTAAGCCAACACAAAGGGGCTGGCTCAAAAAGAGAGTTAGTTCCCATATAATCCCCAGACAGACCCCATATTACTTCACAGCCTATAAAAACATGTTTACAGTCTGATACACAACAGAGATCCCCTCATTGATTGATCGACAATATATGGGAATAATCACAATGATAAATAGATAAATCTCTGTTTCCTTTTTTCTTTTGTTCTTCTTCCTCTTCTTCTTTCCAGTAATTTTCGAAGTGCTTAAACACAAACACTGAGTTCACTATCTGAAATTTCTACTTGTAACAATGCATTTATCAAGCGCACCAAACTGTACGTTCTGTGCTTTACAATCTGTCTGTAATTTTAAGACACGCTGTTCCTGAAATATGTAAACACAAATTAGTGCTTAACACTCTCTTTGCAATTTTATAATATTCTCCAAGTAAAACTAAACAATGGTCTCAGTATTTCCCCACTGCCTTTCCAAACTGACACATGTGAAAACACTTTTCAAAAATGAAAAGTCAGAGCATGAGAGCAATGAATATTGTAATATTAGACAAAAAGACAGGCTGGGACAAGGAGAAGGTGAACTAAGACTGCAGAGCGAAAAAGAGGAGTGAGAAACACTGTGATTGAGAAATCGGGGCAACTGTGATTGTCAGTAATGCATTCTCATCCCACCATGTAATACAGTCCCATTTTGTTAGCGTCCTCCTGCATCACTTCAATATTGACAAAGTGAACCAAAGGCTTCAATATCGGTTAGTGAGAGACAACTGGCGATAGCTTAGAGGAGGATTAATACATAAATGGTTCAACTAAATCTGAACTGCCATGCTGTTGCAGGTATGAGCTGGATATTTTGAAATGAGAAACTAGTAACTGTAACTGGAGTGCAGTTTAGTTTAGCTTTGTTTATACAGTACCAGTTCAGAACAATAGTCGCCACAAAGAGCTTAATGTAGAAATGTTAAAGCGCAAACCCCAACAATTAGACAATCCTTCAGCAGAACTGGCTCAGAGAGTACTCTTATAGTCAGAGCTGCAAAGATTTTGATCCTGATTCAGTTGTTTCTGTTATTTTGTATTCCACTGCACACTGCAGTTGTGTCATCCATGTAAGTATGTCCATACCTTATACATTTGGGGGCCTCAGCGTAGGTGTATTTACTACACGTATGACAAAATTGTATTGGCCACAAGCAGAGGTGGGTAGCAACAAAGTACATATACCGATTTGAGCGTGAAGAGTAACACATGAAATGCAATCCTGTGAATGTATTAATCATCAGAGGATGCGATAAAAAAAAGACATGAAAGAGACAAGCTGTGTCATAGTCAGGCCTTAAAGTGGGCCTTTGTCTTTATTTTATTTATTTATTTTTGGGGGAGAACACTGGAACGACTGCAGGTGTCCATAAGTTTCCACCGCAATACTTTAGCATTTAGCTGTAGCTTTACAGAAGATGAGCGAGGATAAAGGGAGTAACATGATGTGGCAGGTCATTTCATATAAATACTATATAAATAATTGAATTGAACTAATTTGAAATGTTCTCCAAACAGCTACTTTTAACTTTCTTACTTTGAGTACCTTTCAGCGCCTTAAGTTAAAAAAAAAAGGCTTGAGTAAAGAAGTTGTACTTCAACTTACTTACTTACTAGAGTATTTTTTAACACTAGTGTCTGTACCTTTGCAGCCTATTGCAACAACTGACTTTCATATGTCAGTTAAATCTTTAAAAGACCTTCACCATGCTGATCAAATTGCCACTACCTATAGTTACTACAGTGGGAGAGATCCTTCATTCTTTGCCTGAGCGTTGAACTAACCATGTTAGTGAGACCAGCTCTAATTAGTAAGTCTGTTGCCTGTCTACCTCACAGATTACTTAGCTTTCATCTCTTCTGTGCAGAAGCTGCATCATTTCCCCAGTGAGAGCAATCTATGTAAGACAGCATGATGGAGGAGATTCTGTTCCTGTTCATGTGGTATTGGAGCACAGAACTCAATAATGGATTTTTACTCCAAAGGACCTTGTAAATAGAGACTGGATTTGTTCCTTCATCAATATTTTGTAAATAGTTACTTTTCACGAGCACTGTAAATAAACTGAAGCTGATCTCCTGAGTCGCAAATATTGAGGTTTAGTCCGGCCTGACTCATTGGTTATGACAGCATAAGGTTAGTTCTTCAAACATCTAACTTCTAAATTAACTTTTAGCATTTTGTGTTTTGTTGGTACTAAATGGACCTTGACATGAGATTATTTTGTCAGCTGCTGTTTTCAAAACCAAGAACAAACGTTGGTGCTCTCTTTTAGGCAAGAATCATGAAAACTTAGATCACCTACATTTCCATGAAAAACTAACAAAATCAACTGCTTGACATGGATCATTTAAAAGACCTGAAAGCTCCAAGACAGCTATTAAATGGTTTGACCTCTTGAGATTGTATTTCAGGGTGTTATTTACACATAAGTAAAGAGTGGACTGGGAGATTGACTGACCAGCCACTGTGCTGATTTGTTATAGTGAAGAGAGAACTAAACTTGATCATAAATGTCAATTTATTGGTAAATCTAAGTTCCTGCCTTCACATCACGAGCTCTGAGTAGTAACTAAGAAATGAAATTGCACATATAAACAGTGGAAACTCTCTGTGTCTCGTGTTGAGCAACCAGCATATATGGATGAGAAATGGGCAATATGTATAAGGACTGATGATATAGGACTGACGGAATGCTATTATACTATTATGCCAGCCAGACTTTCAATTTGATACCATATGTGCATCTGCCCAATATCTCAGACAAGTTTCAATTTCAGTGACCTTGACCTCAAATTCAATGTCAGAGGTCAAATCTTTTGAATATCTTGTGAATGCAATAACTTGAGAATGAGGCCATGTAGGATGTCCAAATTCATACTGTAGGTGCTTCTAGTAAAAGTCTCAGATGAGTTCCATTCTGCGATACTTTAACCCCAACGGCAGAGGTCAAGTATTCTAAAAATCTTTAGAATGAGTTCAGGTAGGTTTTTGAAATACATCCCATAGGTGAAAGTACTAAAAATCTTGGATGAGTTTAAATCTCAATGACCAGAGGTTAAATTTTCTGAAAATCTTGAGGATTTTTTAAATTTATACCATAGATGCATTTGCTAGGAGTCTCCAAAAGTTCAATCTGTTCATCTGGACGTAGCGTTTTGTGGGAGAAACGTCACTCATCCAAGTGACTTCTTCAGTCTCAGCTGACTGCAGGTTTCCCCAAATCTTATAAACAGTACATTTGCATAATGACTGAAACCAGCCCACTGAAGGAACAATGGGCTGTGAGGTCAGTTCCTTAATCATAATTATGCAAATTCCCATGACCATTGATCAACAATCACTGACCAAAATCCACTGATCAAAGAACACTGATCAATGGCCATGAGTACCATTCACAGAGAGTTGGGGAATGGCTGCAATCACAGCATTGTAAGATGGCGAAAGATGTACCCTTAGGCCCCCTCCTCGATTCAGAGATGGTCTTTCCCTTTTCACATAAATGGCCTCCTTGACTCCGCGCTCAAACCAGCGTTCTTCCCTGTCCAGGATGTGTACATCCTCATCGTTGAAAGAGTGTCCACTGGCCTGTAGGTGTAAATAGACTGCAGAGTCCTGGCCTGACGAGGTTGCTCTTCTGTGTTGTGCCATCCACTTCGCTAGAGGTTGTTTGGTTTCCCCAATGTATAAATCCTGGCAATCCTCCTGGCACTTAACAGTGTACAGTATGTTACTCTGTTTGTGTCGGGGGACCCGATCCTTGGGGTGGACCAATTTTTGGCGCAGCGTATTTTGGGGTTTAAAAGCCACAGAGACGCGGTGTTTAGAAAAAATGCGTCTCAACTGTTCCGATACTCCTGACACATACGGGATCACTACAGGTTTTCGCTTGGGCAGCGGTTGTCCTTTTCTCCTGGATCGGCTGGAGCTTTCTTTAGGTGCCTTTCCAGCTTTGACAAAAGTCCAGCTGGGATAACCACATTTACTCAGGGCCTTCTTGATGTGATGTTCTTCTGCCTCCCTGGCCGCTGTGTCAGTGGGGATGGTGTTCGCTCTGTGTTGTACCGTCCTGATGACACCCAGTTTGTGCTCCAGTGGATGATGAGAGTCAAACCTTAGAAGAAGAAGAAGTCACTTGGATGAGTGACGAAACGTTTCTCCCACAAAACGCTACGTCCAGATGAACAGATTCAACTTTTGGAGATTTACTTCCCTGGATAATTGAGAATGCATCAAGACATTTGCTAGGAGTCTGAGAAGTGTTACTGACAGCTGCCTAGTAATTGTTTATGGCTGGAATCAGCTGGTAGTCTTTTCTACCTAGCGTTAGTTTGGTTTATATATAGTATATTGACATTGTTTGTCACTCAACAATATCATATCTATCAGCTACATCAGCATCATTAACTATGAGGACGAACTTTTCAGGGTGCCTGTTTTGTAGTGGCATGCATGGGAAAGACAAATGGCAGCAATAAAGTTTCCAAGTAGTTAAGGGGAAAAGGAGAGACATACATACATCTGGCCATTAATTATGTGCCCTAGAGCAACAGATTTAATTTGAGGGGAACAAAAGGTGGATTTCGAAGAGATCGGTCTTTGCAGCTCTTTGCAAAGACATCCTATTGAGAAAGATTTTAATGATTTTTGAATGGATATTCCACTACTGCAGATACTTGGCATTTGAGAGGAAAGGGGATTTTTGTTTTTAAAGCAGTAGTTGTGGACTGGTTGAGGTGGCCTGCCTTGGCATTCATGTTGCTGCAGCCCTATCAAATCCCGCCCCTTCTGCCCCTCACACTCCTCGTCCAGGACCCCCAGCCTCCCTCTCTTCACAGCCCCCTCACACACCCTCAATCTTTCTCCAGGCTGAATGAAAGAGAAAATAAGGAGATCTAAATGTCAGCGGGAAGCTGAGTGCATTCCTCTCGCCATGTCCTGAGACCGGTCACCCAGAATAACTTGTGATCCTGGGACAAAGCTGACGACAGCAGGTGGCCATATAAAGAAATTTTCCTCCCCGAATTAGATCTTATCCCAGAGAAGTGCCATTGAGTCATAGATAATACATCCCCGACCCCCCATCCTGCTGGGTCCAGAAGGATTTTCATTTCAATTTCTTTACACAACGATGCTTTTCATCTTGACCAGGGTGAAATGACAGTGCTGCAACTATGAAATAAATAGGAAGCAGCTGAAAGGAAGAATTATCCCCCAGACCTGCAAAACTGCCTGGAATGCCCTACTGTTTCCATTCATGTGTGTTTATGAGCATCTCAGATGCAACCCAAATTCCCTTACGTTGTACAAATACATCACATACAAATTTACCCAGCCATAGTCAGACAAGAGTGATACTTATCCATATCTGCACACTAAAACAGAAGCTTTAATCCGAACAGGGTATTTTACAGTTTCACCCCCCTTCTCCTTTTTCCACGTCCTTTATTTCTGCAGGGCATATAAATGATGCATGAGGACAAAAATGTCAACCCTAAAATAAAGAGAAAGCAATTTTGTTGCACAGGACACTGATTTTTTTTTTGATTTTTTTAGTTTTTTAGTTTTTTCTTCATAGGTCTGCTTGTAAAATGCCAGCTCTCACTAAAACTCAAATGTGTTTGTTTAATGTAAGACATTAATCACATGCTGTATTCGCCATGAGTGAGATAACACTATAAGCCCATTCACAGGTGTAGACAGAGGTGGGACAAAATATCCATATGGTAATATATCATATCTTTGTTTCTTGTGATATATAAAGAAATATCTTATTGCAATCACATTAAAATTGTCTGCAACACCTAATTTAGTACTATATTCTCACACTAAATATAGATAGAAGAATCATCATATTTTTTGATGAACATATTGTTAATATGAGTTGACTTCAGTTCATGTGGACATGGGAGAAAAACAATACAGTAGTCTACAATACTTTCAAGGAGTGTAAATATAATGATTACTGTGCTTTCATTTTCATTGCACAAAAGGAAGAAATTGCCTCCAATAACTGCCGCTAATATGACATCAACAGTATACAAAGACAAACTGCTAACACAAAGCTAGAAGTTTTGTAACTTATAAGTACTTTTAATCCTTTAACCCAAGTGAACAGTGACAGAAAAGGTAAACAAGCCCCACACTCTTGCCTTTTGGTTTTGAATCATGTGATTGTATCATCTGACAACCCGGCTGTGATGTTCTTTTTATACTCATTTTATTATTTAACCACATTAGCTCTGACATGCTGACGTGTTGTTTTAGTGCCTGGAGTGTGGTATAGCACATCATCCTGCTGGGTGAGGAAACTGCGCTTGGAAAACAGCATAAAAGTAAAATCCACATAAATGCCAGGATCCAAAGTTTGCAAAGATTACGTGTTTATAGAAGAATCATGCTCCTCCAGAGCCTCATCAGCTTTATTTTTCATGGTGTTCAACATACAAGACCTTCCTGCTTTTTTCACATTGTTTTGACACCCCTTGATTCTGCTGTGCAGCTGTTTTTATTTTATTTTTTTTAATCCTTGCCCATTTTCCACTCTGACGTCCGAATTTACACAACATGGAGACAACTAGTGACTTCACCCTGCAGACCAAAGTGAATATTTGAAAAGCTCAAACCCCGGTTTCATTTTTCTGAAGGGTAGCTTTGCTGACAACTATAAACTGTGGTTCTGAATCCCTTCATGTGATGAAAGCAAAGATCCAACTCTCAACATCAGAGAAGTCATAAACTAAAGGGATGTTTAAGTATAAAAGCTTCAAATGAAGGCCATAGTATTTACAAACAGGACTGTGCAGTTAGGTTTTTCAACAAGACTTTCGGTCAATAAAGATCCAAAAACTTCTATGTGTCCAAGATTTTGTTCGTTTTAAGTAATATTAGTAATCAGTTATTATAAACTGTTAGGAGGTGGCTAGGGAGAGGGAGGAGTGTCCTTCTCTGCTTAGGCTGCTGCCCCCAAAACCCATGGATGGATGGATGGATGGATGGATATGATGAAGGTACTGAGAAAAAAATAGAGTATAATACCACTAAATGCTATTTTTAAATACTAACCAGATAAGGGACAACAAACATTAACTTGTTATACAGACAAATTTTGTATTTGTTGAAGAAAAGAATTATGCAGTTAAATTACAAGCAGAAAGAAAGTGAACACAGTTTTAATAATGCTTAAAATTAAGTTTTTAATGCTAATACAGTTTTTTTTAATGCGCTAACCTCACCTTTATTTAGCAACTAGGTTGTTTCAGGTTACATTATATAGCTATACTTAGCTTATTTATGCTAGAGACTTTCTATGTGGAGTTTGGATGGTTTCCCTGTGCCTGTGTGGGTTCTTCCTAGGTACTCTGGCTGTCTCCTACAGTCCAAAGACATGCACGTTAGATTAATTGGTAATTCTTAAACGGCCACAGGTGTGTATGTGAGCTTGAGTTGTTATCTGTTTCTCCGTCTTAAGGGTAATTTATGGTCCTGCAAATGTGTATTGCTGCATACCCATTTCGTATCCATTCGGTTGAGTTGGATGGGAGGGGTTACCCACCGGAGACACATTCCCCTCCAGTCCTCCTAGATCCTAAAAGTGTGTTGTTGGAACTGGATGACGTATACATCTGCTGAATGCTGACTGCTTGACAGCAGAGTTCACCGGGAATGAGAGAAGCACGAAAAAAGACTTAAAAGATCCTAAACTATGATATGAAAAACACAGACAGTGGCTGCAGTCAACACCTTTCAATCTTTTTAACACTTTGCATGTCATAACTTTGCTCTTTTCCCCAGTTGACTTGAAAGAGTTTTATACTGAGCCTGTCCTTCATCTCTCATTACAAGTTGAAAATTGATGTTATTTAGATTAACTCGTTAGATACTAAAACTACATACATTATTTGGTTGGAAGTGGGCTTTGGTCATATTGAGCCGTCTACTAACACCTACACCATCACAAACAACAGCATCAAATATCCTGTATTTATTTTTTCAGCCTTTGCTGTTAAAATAAAAGACTTGAATCACATGGCATCCTGCTGAGGTCATTTCAGTTGTACATTAATAGCAATATTTTGCATTTTCTGCATTAAATAACTGGATGATTGCAAATAACTAACGCAACACTGATAGTTTCCCAGAATAAATCTGGTAAGCACAATATTGGGATATTTAAATGGAGCATTGAGAAAGGGTATAGAGTGTGTACAAAGAACAGTGCATCATGCATGGTTACCCTCCTCTCCCCAGACCAAGGCAGCCAATATGCTATCCCAGCCTCACCTTTCCTGGATCATTTGCTGGCTAACACCTGATACTTTCATGTCACTAACTCGCCGGCTGCCCACAATTGGCTTGCCAAATGGCCTGAGACCACCTATTCTCCAGGTCCCCATTGTGGATCAGTTGAACCTCATCCAGAAGCAAACTCTGCCTAATTGACTCCATATGTTCTCTCAGAGTTCAGATCCACCCGCTGGCAATATCTATGAAATCACTTAAATGTAGACTTGCTCAGTGATCAAAGACATAAAGATGGTATTGATCAAAATGCAACAAGTCCAGCAAAAAAGGCCGGCTTGTTTTTATGAGCAAAAGAGACATTTTTCAAGAATCAACTAAAATGCTGTTGTGTATAAAAATAACACTCCACACATGAAAGTAACAAGCCTTTCAAAATATGAAAAAGCAGGAAATAATTTTTGTGACATTTTAATGTGTGTAGTGTTTATCTTTTCATTTCAGCGTATCCCACAGCCAGTCCTGCATTCAAAGGCTGTAGTCACAAGAGGCCTTAAAAAGATGTGTCTGCCAGAGAGAGGGGACAAACAGCAGTTGGCAGGACTGTTGGGAGTCAGCCGCTACTGGCAGCTGCACAGTGCGGAGAAGCTGCTGCTCTGTGTAGCCTTCATTTCCAATTGTAGGTTGTTAAGGGAATTTGTAGCAACAATCTGGGACATTTGCTAATAAACACATTCCAATTTTACTGCTCTTTGTGAAACATAAAACACAATTTAACCAATTCATGAAAGCTTTATAGTTCCAGCTCAAAGCGCCTCATAATGTTGGCTTTTACGGGGAAAGAGGGGAAAATGACTTTCTACACACAGCATATCACGTGTTTATCATTCTAGCAGAAAAAAAGCATGTCTTTAGGATACACTATAAAAAATCTCTTTAAAGGTCTGCTTCATTTTGAGTGCTGAACCTTGAAAATCAAATTTTCTTAAAACAAGAGAGACAAAAAAAAATCTGTTAGAGAGTTTTACATAACTTTAGTTTGTGAAACAAGTTGTACGTTTCTCTCGTCCTTTCACAAAACTCTTATGCAGACATGCCTCCTCATTTTGTCTTCTGAAAATGCATTGAAAACTGAAAGAAAAGAAGCTGCCTTTGGTAGCAGAACTATTGACCTTTTTATACTTTGAAATATGCTTTCTTCTTCTTTTTGCTTTCTGGATTGCCACAGCAGGTCATCTGCCTCCATCTCTCTTAACATTCTGGAGGAGGTTGGCGTTACTGGTTGGTTTGCACATGTCACAGATTTTTCTCTTTTAAAGGGAGCAAGTAACCCCCTACCCATATAAAAACGGCACAAAGTTAGGACAAACCAGTGTGACTTATGCTCAAAATTGACTAATTTAAGTGTTTTGTAGTACAATAATCATGAAGCGCTTCTATCTGTGTATGACTTGGGTATTCTGGCTGAGGTCTTTGGCTACCTTGGACGTCCTTGACACATTGCTCACTGATGGATTCAGCTATTTTGTCATTAACTACATCTCAACCAGTAAAGTCCAACCAATATGACTGTATTTAATTAAGAGGACTGCATTTCCTGCATATCAACACTCACAGCATTCTGTCCAGACTTGACAAGGTCCATCATATAGCAAAGTCTTCAAATGCAATATTCATTGCAGTGTCAGAGACTTGATGAGTGTAATGCAGACTCTCAATCCACAGTTCAGTGCATTTATACTGCTCATTTTGTTGGAGTTAATGACTTCTGTAGATCAACATGGTTAAATATTTCAGTGATGCTGGATTACATATTTGGAAATCTAATGTATAATGTTCACAACAAAACTGCTCCATCATATTTCTAGGATTTTTTTTCAGTTTCTCTAGGTAATAATACCTGTATATGTTAGTTGTCATGTCACTCTAAAAAATAGAGTTTTGTGCTATAAAACTTTAGAATTAACTATCTTTCAGTATATGGTGATTAGCTTTGTTGCCTCACAGTCCTGAGTTTGATCCTGTCACCTGGCTGGAGCCTTTCTTGGTGGAATTTGCATGTTCTCCCTGTGTTTGCGTGGGTTCTCTCCAGGTATTCCGGCTCCCTCCCACAGTGAAAACACATGGAGTTAGTGGGGTTAGGTTAACTGGTCATTCTAAATTGCCCATAGCTTTGAATGTGAGTGCAAACGGTTGTCTGTCTCTGTGACAGACTGGTGACCTGTCCAGGGTGTACGCTGCCTGTCGTCCTAAGGTAGATGGGATAGGTCCAGCTCCCCACGACTTTGACAAGGATAAGCAGACAAGAATCGATAGATAGATGGATTTGTACTTGTTACTGAAAAAACTGTTAGCGGTACATTCTTTCATTCCTCAGGCACTGTTTTACTCTCCAAGAGTGTGTTAAACAATCTGGCTAAAATGTCCACGGCCCTCTGTCCTACACATCTCCATACCCTCACAGTTATGCCTTTCCACTCTTCATGCTCTTCACTGCTACCCTTACTTCCTCCTTACTAATTCTCTGCAACTCCTGATTCACTAACTGTATTCCACCCATCCTCCTTTCGCTGTCATTTTCTTCATTCTTGAGCTCCTCACACTACTCCTATCATCTCAAAACATTCTCTTCATTAGTTAGTACATTTCTACCTCTATCCTTACTTACCCTAGCCTGCTGCATCCTTTCCAACTCAATCTTACCTAGCTAATCGATATAATTCCTTTTCTCCTTCCTTGGTATCCAGCCTCACATGCAGGTCACTATAAGCTTTTTACTTAGCGTTCGACACCTCTGTCTTTGTTTTAAGCCTACCCTCCTGGTATTCCTGTCTCCAGTTCATCCAGTTTACTTTAGAATTACTTTATATCGTCTTACCGGCATCCAATCTTTGAGGCATACACAATAATAACATTCAACATCACCCCTTCGATTTCCAGCTTCTTTCTTCACCTCCACAACACTGTTCACAAATGCTTCTTTCAAAATTACCCCAACTCCATTTCTCTTTCTATATACACCATGGTAGACCACCTTGAATCTTCCTCCCATCCTCCTCGCCTGCATCCCTTCCACCTGACACATAATATATCTACCTTCCTCCATCCTTCCTCCTCCATCATATCAGATAACTCTCTTCCTTTACCACTTACAGTCCCAACATTTAGTCCCTACTCTCACCTCCATTGTCCTGCTTTTCCTTCTCTCCCACTGCCTCCTAAAATGCTTTCCCCCTTTCCTCTCCCTTTTCTGTCTTGGCCAACAGTAGCACAGTTTCCACTGGCACCCTGCTGATCAACAGAGGCAGTTGTTGATAGCATGGGACCAAAGTGATCTGACATGGAAATCTCAGTCATTCATGATCTGAACATTTGACTTGGAAAAGAATTTAGGCTGGATGTCCTTCCTGGTACAACCATCATTTTATCTGGGCTTGGGACGGGCATTGTCTAAAATTGAGCAAATGTTAAAACATAAAGAGCAATTTGCTAAAGGTTTTTAATTAGAAAAAAAGGAAATTTAAATTAGTTTGCTATATTAGCAGGTTTTTTCCTAAATTTGCATTTTTAGGAAAAAAGCTGTGTTATATCCTTGTTGTAGGATATATCACAAAATGTGGATATAAAATTAATAAGTTATTTTTTTTTCCTCACAGTGTGCAAGTTGAAATGACATTTACACCTTCATGTTCTGAAGAAGGTTTACTGAAAGTGCAATGGAATTACCTGTTAATTATTTTTCTTCTCATAATAACATTTCTGAAGTTAGCAGTGGGTCTTTGTATTTCTATAACCCTGGCTTCATATCTGCACTCAAAAATTCAAATGGCCTCCACAGGCACCAGATCCACTAAAATGTCTTGGGAAGTTATAGGATTCACATCAGGAATAGGCAGCTGACAAATTCTCAGTAACTCTGTGATACTATCATGTCAATATGGATCAAAATCTCTGAGGACCTAATATAATCTATGTGATCTGGAATTAAGGCAGTTTAAGGCAGTTCTGAAACAAACAGACTCAACAGAAGTTTTTACCCACAGGCTGTCAAACATGCCCTGCCTCCACCCTGATTGGAGGATAACTGCACTGCCAACACTCATGGACATTACACCTTATTTATAAATCGTATTTCTGTTTATACTTCAATGCAACCAACACCCTTACCTCTTTAAACTGTATTTATTATAACATTATTTAGTATAGTTCAAACAGCCCCCCACTCAATGTGCAATATCATTCCCCCCACACACACACACACACACACACAATGTGCAATATCATCCCCCCACACACACACACACACACACACTGAATGTGCAATATCACTGATCACACTACACCTCTCAATGCACCTGCTAGTTAGATGGCATGTATGTGTATGTATATAGATGTAGCGTGTATGTGGAAATATATATATATATGTATATATACATATACATATATGTATGTATGTGCGTGTATGTTTGCAGGTGTATGTATAACTTGTACATATCTTTCTTGTGTAAATGTAAATTTGTCTGTTATTGTGTAAATACTTCCACTATTGTGTACTCCACACACATGGAGAGATGCCAAACTGCCTTTCACTGTTCTTGTAACAGTGACAATAAAAAGCTATTCTATTCTATTCTATTCTATTCTAAACAGGGTTAGAATACTGAAGTAGCATTCACTGGACACACGCGGTCCTAGTGTTTATAACATGTTAATATAGACATTGCCTAAAATGTTTTAAAGCTTTAAATCTCTATTACAGTGTTTAGATAAGAGCTTTTTCCTCTACTTCACTGTCTGGATATTCTGTCTTTGTACAACAGAAGGGAGCTTTGGATAAAAACACAGTGCTATTAATGGGAGTCATTTGGATTTTTTTCATTGGGATTTGGTAACAAAGAGAAGACTGTGAAATAATTTTATTCTTTGTTATGTTCTGCGGTTCCAGCTCTGTTGTACATGAAACAAAAAATGATGGGTTGAGCAGGGATAGTAATAGTGCCAGAAAACCCTACTCACAAAACCACCCAAATCAATTATAATGATATCATCCTTTTATGTGTTCGAATGTGACCCTAAAAAGTGTGTGTGTGTGTGTGTGTGTGTGTGTGTGTGTGTGTGTGTGTGTGTGTGTGTGTGTGTGTGTGTGTGTGTGTGTGTGTGTGTGTGTGTGTGCGTGTGGGAATCAGAACTTCAAAAAGGACCCATGAGTGCCTGCAAACATCTCAGCCTCTGTGGACAAACCTCCCATAGTGCCTGAGGAAAGCACTGAGTTTGCAAAACAGCTGTCTTGAACTACTCTTCCATCAACACGGACAATGTGGAATAACTTGTCATCGAACTCTTGGTGAAAATTTTGAGAGCTGCCTATGAAAATATTAGCAGCTGTAGGAGAACTGACAAACAGATAGATGCTTTATTTATCATCAAGGGGAAATTCAAATATCTATAGAATAGCTCCATTTAAAAAACAAGCATCCCTCCGGACATAATCATAAATATATAAACAAATTCAATAATATTAAAATAGGAGTTAAAAATGCAATAAAAACAGGACTAACAACATAAAATATTGTAGCTGCAAGAAAAATGTGAATGAGTGTGAGATGATAATTTGAGATAATTTTAATAGTTGCAGTAAAATCTGTGAAAGTTGTCAAAGAGCAAGGAGTCATTAAATCACACTTGATAATTAGTGTCAATTTTGTTTATTAAGATACAGGAGATGAGGGTTTGTTCATCTGATTTATTGTTTTCATTATAACACAGCAGAAGGCATACAAATATTTATCATGGTAGTTTTCTGCTTTATTTACCTTATTAAAATGGTCTGTCACTTATAATACAGAAAGTGTAAAGTGAATGTAATAGCTTCCTTTTGGGACACAGGAATACGTGGGAGGATATTTGAGAGGCTGTTACTGACTGCCACATGACAATCATGAAAATGGGTTCAATAGCTGTATCCATCAAATCTAATGTTGTTCCAGCAGCCCTGAGCAACATTGCGTGCTGAGATATAATTGCGTTACAACATCCCACACAAGTAATTCTCCAAAAATGTCTCCCAAATGAGTTGCAAGATGAAGCTCTGTGCGTTTCTAACAATTAGGGAGGAGATTAGAGGACAGGTGTTACCCAAGTGGGTTCTAAAGAAATTACAACACAAAAAATACACTGGGACTTGTGAAGGATTCAGAAATATGCCTCCAACCTTTGAGACTTGATTTATTCATTGAGAATGGAAGTAACAAGTTTGTTTAAGTCGCACATGTAGCAGTTATTGTGTTGCTCCTGATGGTCTGCTGACTTATTATGTTCTGCCAGTCCAAGAGTAACTGGTTGCCTTGCATTTCCCCCACAAAAACCCTACAGGGCCTGCCTCAATGTAATGGAAAAGACAACAGGCAGGGATCAGAACATCAAGGCCTCTAACTGCTGCCATATCCACAAAGCACTGACTTGGTGGGCCCTTTGTGTCTTGTTAGAAGATACATGTGAGATTTTCTCACAAACAGAAGACATTGTATATCTCAGGGTCTCATTCATGAGTGGAAGGAGAATGGAGTGGATGGGTAAATGGATGGATGTAGTAACATTTTGGCCACTTAACAGATTTTAACAGGTGAAATCTTGGGCTGTCACTTCCTCTTACCAAACAGTCATGGTGGCTTGTCATGAAGGATGACGCCCTGATCTTAACCATGGATTTACGGTCGTGGCCTAGTTGTGATCAAGTTATATTTGTGCTGCCAACTGCTAACTAAACCAACCAAGGTTTATTACAGAAAACTATCAAATTTCTGGTGACAGAAGTTCTTTTAATAAGCTTCTAGAATGTGCTTATCTGCATATCCCATATGGTCTAGCAGCTAGGATTCCTGGTTTTCACCCAGGCGGCCTGGGTTCGATTCCTGGAATAGGAACATGCTTTTCTTTCAGCTCCCTGCTGCAAAAAAATCATTGGCTGCTCTCTGCCATCTCTGTAGGCTATCACCAGATCCTCCCATCTTTTAAGAAAACTAGGACCATCACAGGTGACCCCTTGCACCTCACCCTCCACCTGTTTGACCCGCTGGCCTCTGGTAAGCACCTCATGCAGGTCATACACCTCCAGACTCACTAACAACTTCACACTTCAACCTTAACCTGATATGCTAACCTATACTACATCCAATGAAACCAATCCATTCAAGGACACAGATTTACATCTTATCTATTAAATTAGAGACAATTCTCCTTGTTTGTTATTTTCTGTTGTTTTCATTAAACCTGTGCTATATGAGTCATGCAGGCTTTAACGGCTCAATAGTACAACAGATGGATAGAGGATTCACTTCTTTCTCGGGGCAGTGCCTTCAAACAGTGAAGGACAGACAGCAGTTCTGTCCCACTGACAGAACTTGATGAAGGGGCCTTTAAGCTGACTGACCGGGGCACACGATGGATGGGACAGCATAGTGTCTTTGGCGGGGCACCTGTCACTCCCCTCCTGTGATGTTTCCTTGTCACTTAGCAATCACTCTTCGTCACATTGTAAAATCTTTCTAAAGGTTTTTTCAATACAGCTGACCAAATAAATGTATCATCTCTGCAAGTCAAGTATCCCTATTCTTATCTTTAAAGTTTACATTAGGTAAACTAAGCAAAAGCATGCTCAACTAAAAGTGAAGAAAATGCTTCTGCAAACAGGAGGGAGTTTGAATAACGTAATTAAGAGGAGCTTGAGTTAGCACGAGAAAGCATGTCTTTGCACCTTTTAGAAACAGTGCTTTGTGTTCAGTCTTGTGTTTCACTACCCCCAAACAATATCCATCTGGATTTGCCTAAAATTTCTACCTGCACCCCAGTACCATGACTTTTAATAGTAATTTGGTTTTGTGGCTGATAGCATAGAAATGTTTTTTTTAAAACCCCTGAAACCTGGTTTCAAAATGTATTTCTCTTCAATAAAAATTCACAACTAAGTGTCGTGATCCAATATACATTTCCATCACTTTGCATGCAAAGTCTGCATTTATGTTTTAAAGACCAGAGAGGAAATCACAAAAATGTAAAAAATATTGAGAAAAACTTTGCCACACTTGGTTGAGTTAGAAAAGCTTGCATCAAGTTACAGAAATAGACATCACCATGTAAACTTGTATGTTTAAATTATATATAAACTTCTTTAAACATTCCAAAAAAGATTAGCCAAAGCAGAATGTAACAAAGTGCAAAGTCCTGTGATATTATGTTTGGTTCTATCAGGATTTACAAAAGATGTGGAAAGCAATTTACGATTTTCCTAACTGGTACTAATCAGTGTCATGTGATCATGTTTTCACAGGGCTCTATGCATCCATACATGTTTAGTCTTTTGAACATTTAATATTCTAACTGAGGCCTGTGGAGTCTGAGATGTAGGATTTGGGCTCCCTGCAATTTCTCTGAGCACTGCACAGTCTGACCTTGGGGTGAATTTGCTTGGACATCCAATCCTGGGGAAAACGGCATTATACCGAGCTGTAATGGTAAAAACACTAATGTTAAGTGTTCGTCAATATTATCAAGTGGGGTTTCTCTATGATCATCCATCCCTGTTGGCTTCTGTGGGTATTTTTCTTTGCTTAGCTCACCGCAAGTTCTTTTTTCCCTCAGTCTACCAAACCTTTGCTTTGGTCACTAATGTTTTCACTCTTCGTTTGTTTTGGAAGACTTAGGTTGAGTCATGCCTAAAATGAGTCAGTTGTAATTTCAGCCCCGGAAAAAGAAACTGTATATAAAAATACATGCACTTTCTCAGGGGTTTTTTTTTTTTTCCTAGGAGCCGGCACTTAGTTTCATCTTAATTGCTTCATTTTAAATCCATTGTTTGCTTTTTTATGCCCTGTTTTTGTGTTTTCATAAAATTGCCAGTTTTCCTATTGATCTCTGCTCAATAATTAAAATAAATGTTTATAATCAAAAAATGGAACTTTTTTACAAAAGCATTCAGACTCTTTGATGTTTTTGCACACTTTATTAAGGTTTAATTTGAGTGTAAGAATAGCATCTGCCTTGAGCGGCAGGTAAATAAATCGATGTTTACTTTCTTCATCTGACATCCACGAAGTTATAAAGGGACGCAAGCTTAAGCTGATGTTTATAAAACATTTCTACAACACTTATGCTCTGTGATGTAAACATTTCATTAAACGGCACAGTTTATGGATTGATAAATATGCAAAGTAGCAGGAGATTTATCTTCAGCACCACACTTTCTGAAAATAAAGTACATTATTGGACAATTGGGATTACAAAGGCATGTTACTGGTGCAGTACTGAAGTGTACCCCTGAAAGCAATACTTATTTGTTTCCCTTGTGGTTTGTACCCAACAGAGACCAGGCTGAGATTGGGTAAAAATGTAGACCTAATACAATGATCAAAAGACAGAAAGAAACAAATGCCTTTTGAAATGATGCAAGATGAAATACCCATATTATTGTATCTACTATCAGCAATTAACCTAATGTACATGTCTGTGGACTGTGGGGGGAAGTTAGACCAAGGAAAACCCACCAGGAACATGTTAAACAAAGGCTAAGAAGATTTTAACCCAGAACCTTCTTCCTGTGAAAACATACTTTTTTCTTCTTACCAGTGTGCAAAATATCAGACAGGTAGTACTGAATCCTTTGCATTTAACTTAAATAAATAATGAAATGATAAAACCTTAAAATCTAGAATAAACTTACTATTATTCTTTCTTTTTCTTGCACAAACAAACAAATGAATGGCAGGTATGTGGGAGGAAAAACTCTGGAACTGGTCTTAATGGAACTTAGTCTGGCTAAAAATGTACATATATGTGCATTTAGCTTGTGGATGAAAATGTGCATTTTACTTTCCCATTGTTATAAAGGGCAGCAAGCTCACTGTATATTAAACTTACTTTTGGTGCTAAACATCTCCACATGCATCTTTACATACATAGTTACCATTAAGGTCCAATAATAAGAGGCCAGATTATTCCCATCCATTTGTACAGACTGTACTTGCAGGAAAAGAAATGGGCTTTTTGACTGTACCCCTGTTGATGATATAGATCAAATCACCATAAATGCAACAATTATACAGTCCAGCTGGACAGATGAAGAACAGAATAAATGTTATACTCTATTTTGTGCAACTACCAGGGAGACTACCAGCTGTCAGCATCTGGACAATTTCCAGGAACATGCAGCCTTTTAAACTGTCAGTTCTGAACTGAATTGTCAGTAGATATTTGTCTTAACGAGCTCCTAACTTGTGGCACGTGAGTGGCAAAGCCACTGTAATGCCTTCTCAGTTCCTCAAAGGTTATTATTATTTTAATCAGTATTGAAACAATAAGTAAACAAACACTTCATCTGCTTAGTTAGAAACAGCAGCTGCGGCTGCTCAGAATTTAAATCTGTGAAATGGTAATCTCTTTTCATGGTCCAGGTCCCCTTGCTTTTGTCCTCAATGGGACTCCCACTGAGATCCGTGACTTGATTTGAATATAAGACATGGAGTTGGCACCTTGCTATATAGGGAGCACTATGGAGACAGAGTTGAACTGATAGATAAGAAAAGACCTGGTGATGTTTTCATTTCAGCAGCAGTTGTTCTCTTTCTGGAAACATTCTTTTTGCACGATAGTTGTTTCAGAGGTATTTTAAGGGGTTCATCCATGAAAATCATCACATTTCTGCATAGACTCAATAAAATAATTCTAGCAAAAATAAACAATAAGAAATTAAACATCTATAGAGGGTTCTTTTCTGAATAGAGGGTTCAGTCACTGATGTTCAGGGGACCCCTACTGTGTCATATCCTGTTGGAATTTGCTTACAATATCTGAACATACATCCAAACAGATGTAAAAATATAACAACAGTACCACAACTTGCAACAAGCCATAGACGAACAATAAAGTGAAGCAGTAATAAGTGTCTAAAGTTAGCACTTTAAATAAGTGTGAAAATGCAATCACATTATACATAAATCAATAAATCTGTTATAAAGTTGACTAATGTTTTAGCAAACTGGTTTTTCAACACAAGTCTCTAATTTAATGACAAACACTTTTGTTTTAAGTTTTGTTTTAAGTTTTATGCTTTAACAAAATCTTATGTAAAATCATATCAGGTTTAAACGCTCTCCTACCTCGAAATATAAAGATGTTTAGACTTTTCCCATATTTCACCACCAATACTGGTCCATCACAGAGTGTGCACAAAAGATAGTTTACACGAGTTGCATAGACAAAAACTGTCAGAGGTTTCGAATGAAATTCATGTGTCCAGCCCAGCTTTGAAGACATGAAACATGAGTTGAAGTTGTTGGTTTATGAAATATTTGCAGTTTTATAGGCTCCAGATGTGTTTCATTAATTACATAGAGGGCACAGCAATTATCAGTAATGATCAGTAGACCACAAACTGTGCTTTTTGCCGTCGTCAAACAGATAGGCTTTCAAAGTCTAACTGTTAAATCATTTGATATACAGCAGCCATCCTCAAGTTGATTCCTGAACTATGAAGGATAGTTAATATTTTAATAATAATAATAATAATAATAATAATAATGCATTGGATTTATATAGCGCTTTTCAAGGCACCCAAAGCACTTTACAATGCCATTATTCATTCACGCTCTCATTCATACACTGGTGGAGGCAAGCTACGGTTGTAGCCACAGCTGCCCTGGGGCAGACTGATAGAAGCGAGGCTGCCATATCGCGCCATCGGCCCTTCTGGCCAGCACCAGTAGGCGGTAGGGTAAAGTGTCTTGCCCAAGGACACAACAACCAGGACAGAGAGGCCGGGGATCGAACCAGCGACCTTCCGGTTGTGATGTGCCCTTCCCAACCCCCTGAGCCACGGTCGCCCCACAATTAGTTGATCTTAGAAAAGAAACAAATAAAACTGTGTGACAACAGTAACTACAAAACAAAAAGAATCCTCCCACAGAGCCAGGGCTCCATCCAAACCCTTTTTCAAGACTTGAATAAAAGTATGAATCGTAGAATTGTGAGCTATTCTGGGATATTGACTAAAACTGTATTGTCAGGCTCTCTAATTTCCTTTCAGTCATTCTGATAGCTCCTCAATTAGACTCCTGCTTGATTGCCTTAGTGATGTTAAGTCATGGATGGCTCAAAACTTTTTAAATTTTAATGAACGTAAAACGGAAGCAATTGTGTTTGGCCCGAATCGTTCCTCTGATATCCCTGATGTTGACCTTGCTGCTCTGACCCCTCACCTGAAGAGCTCGACACCGATCTTGGGTTAAAAATCGACTCTGCTCTTACCTTTGATGGCCACGTGAATGGGGTGGTGAAATCGTCATTCTATCACCTCAGGCGTCTGTCGAAGGTTAAACCTTTCCTTTCAAGGTGTGACTTGGAGACTGTCATCCACGCTTTTATAACCTCACGCTTGGATCATTGTAACTCCCTTTTAATTGGGGTTGGACTGGGCACTCTGACACGCCTGCAATTAGTACAGAATGCTGCACGGTTTTTATCTGGTAAAAGGAAATTTGAGCACATTACTCCAGTTCTGGCCTCCTGCACTGGCTTCCAATTGAATTTAGGATTCATTTTAAAGTTCTTTTATTGGTTTTAAATCTTTAAATGGTCTGGCACCTGCATATATGTCTGATTTGCTGAAGCCCTATGTCCCCACTCGTTCGCTCCGGTCAGCTGAGCAGCTGTTGCTCTCAGTCCCTAAATCACGGCTGAAACTGAGAGGCGACCGAGCGTTCTCTATTGTGGCTCCTAAGCTTTGGAATAACCTTCCTCTTCACATTAGGCAATCGACATCAGTGCTGGTTTTAAATCCAGATTGAAAACGCATTTTATTCACTGGCTTTTGACTCAGTGGTTGACTGACTTGTATTTACTTATATTTTATTGTTTTTGCTATGTTTATTATGTTTATTATTTTTATCGTATTTATTATTCTTATGGTATCTATTATGTTTCTATTGTTCAGCACTTTGGTCAGCCTTGTGTGTTTTTAAAGTGCTATATAAATAAACGATGATGATGATGATGATGATGATGATAATATCTGTGTGTTCATGGCACACTCCAAGAGGAAGACAACTGTTACTGTCTCTTCAAGCCAGCTGTCAGCCAGCCTTATTGATGCCCACGCCACCACCAGCTCACTGACTGATTGCTGGATGAACATCTCCCTGACTGATGTGACAGACGATTGGCTTGATGTTCTTGCTCCCCTTCAACCCCAACTCTTTCACACAGCAGAGTTCAGGCAAAACAATGAGTATTCACCAGAGCTCCCCACCCCAAGAGATTGGCTTCAAACCTTTTAGGGTTTATCCAGCAGGGCAGCTGGCATCACTAACGGATTGAAGCATTTGGTCCAGAGATGAAAAGTGACCCTTTTGCCCCAGAAGAGACTTTTCTGATGAAATCAAACACTTCATGGTCCATGCCTGCTGGTGCACTTGAACTCTTACCAAATAACCAGATTTTGTCAGGGCTAACACAGTTAAGGGGACATCAAAGTCCTTTGTGTCAGTGGGCTGTTGAATAGTCAAAGACAATGTGCATTATTTCTTATTCAGGTGTTTCTGTATAATTCCCTGCTGGAACTGTTGTTTGCTTGTCACACTCATGTTACTATGTCAACTTCTTTCATTAAGGGTGTCAGGGGCTTCCGCAATCAACTATTAAAGTTGTGTTATCTCATGGAATCGGGCCATGGACATGACAGTTTTCACAGCCTCCTCAGTCAGGCAGAAAGGGAGGTGGGCTGCTGTTGCCACCAAGGAAGAAGACATCAGGACAAAAGGCTTCCCCAATTTCCAGGTTCTGCACAGCTTGTACTGTTGAACTCTGCATCACAGGAAACCTAAAAACTCTCATTGATGATGCTGTTTTTCTTGTAACAGGATTTCGACTTGACAGTTTCTCAAATATTGGGCCTTTGTGGTATTGGATGACATTGGGCAGATGCAGAATTGCCATTAATCAAAACACACAACTGTGCTAGTACAGTGCCATGAAGAAAAAGTAATTGAATTTTAAAAACTAATTGCCCTGTAAATCTAATAACTTGTGCCACCCACTTGGCAGCAAAAACTGTTTGTGATAACAGAGTCTGCCTGTGAGTGAGTCTTTCATTGGACTTTGACTACACTGTAAAAAAGAAAATCCTAAAAAAACTGTAATAATATAAAATAACAGAAAATAACTTTCTCATAAAAATACGGTTATTTTCAGTAATGACAATACAGTTTGTTGCCCTAATTTTACATGGGATTTTGCCTTTTTCAAGTGCTTTTAAACATTAAATTAGGAACATTTTAATGGGATTAAACAATTAAATTACCTATAAACAAGGTCAATGAATGCGGCAATATGAATAATAATTCTTAAATGTACAGAAATATACAGTTAACAGTTGGTTTAAATAATAATGGATTGCATTTATATAGTGCTTTTTGAGACCCTCAAAGTGTTTTACAATTCCACTATTCATTCACTCACTGGTGGCTACAGTTGTAGCCACAGCTGCTCTGGGGCAGACTGACAGAGGCGAGGCTCCCATATCGCGCCATCAGCCCCTCTGGCCATCACCAGTAGGTGATAGGTGAAGTGTCTTGCCCAAGGACACAACGACCGAGACTGTCCGAGCCGGGGCTTGAACCGGCAACCTTCTGATTATAAGACAAACTGCCAACTCTTGAGCCACGATCGCCCTAAATAACATTGTTTGATGTAAAAAAAAGTTTATAAGAATCATTTTATATATTTTTCCATAGTATTACATTTGAATTTAACAGTTCAATCTTTCAAATAACAGACAAATATTTGTGAAATTATGATACATTTGTGAATGTATTTTAACAATCTAAATATGCATATGTACAGACAAATATATTTAAAAAAACAAGAAAATAATGTTTTATTACATTTACAGTGATTTTATGTTATTTTACATTTGAAATGTAAAATCACAGTCTATTTATGTAAATTTAATGATATTCTAGAAAAACAGTACAAAACTGTAAAATACACAGTAAAATACTTTTATATTACAATTCTTTTTTTTACAGTGTAGGCCACTCCAAACCCTCCTTTGTTTTTGAGCCATTAAGAGTTAGACTTGCAGTTGGGTTTTTGGATTATTGTCCTACTGCATAATCTAAGTGCTCAACTGATGACTGGAGATTCTCCTTCTGGATCCAAGTCATTCAGTTCATGAAGCAGCAAACCAGCTTCAGACCAACACACTACCACTACCATGTTTGATTCTTGGTATGATGTATTTTTGTGAAATGCTGTGTTAGTTTAATGCCAGATAAAACAGGACACCAACTATGGGAGATAGACCTTTCCTTTTTGGTCAGCAGTGGTTTTCACCGTGTAACTTTCCCACTTATATCCTTTTTGCCTAGCCTCTTTCTTGTTGTTGAATCATGAACACTGACTGTAACTGAGGCAAGTGAGTCCTGCAGTTCTTAACATGTTGCCCAGGATTCTTTTGTGACTGCGTGGATGAGACGTTAATGTGCTCTTTGAGTGATGCTGGTAGGCCATTCCTATGGTGGTTCACCACTGTTGTATATTTTTTCTCCATTTGTGGATAAGGGCTGTTAATTTGGTTCACTTGAATTCCAAACATGATACATGAGGAACACTCAGTTAACTAACAGCTTCTTTTTAAGTTATTGCTTGATTTAATTGCTCTGGAAGTAATCAAGAATGGGTGTGGCCAATAAAATTGAACTCAGAGGCCAAATGCAGTTCATTATGGATTCAGGATCAGTTAATTCAGGATTTAATTGTGTGTGTGTGTGTGTGTGTGTGTGTGTGTGTGTGTGTGTGTGTGTGTGTGTGTGTGTGTGTGTGTGTGTGTGTGTGTGTGTGTGTGTGTGTGTGTGTGTGTGTGTGCGTTGGAGGCCGGTAGGGAATGATATAACGTAAATACTATATCTTTGAGAGGACTGTTATGAAACTGCTTACACTTTATGACCACCTGGTTGCTCTGAAACATAAGACACTAGGTCTTGCATTTGGACATTTCTTATTGCTACAGGCCAACAACAGCTGGTTGGTAATCAGACCAAAAGCAGATTTCTTTGCTCACTTTTCTGCAGATGGAGGCCTGGGATTCGACCCAACTACACAATTAACATCTTACTCCATGACTTGTCCATACACTAATATCAGAAATTCTAAGCTATTAAATATAAAAGAGGATGTCTGTTGGGTCTGACATAAGAGAGAGAGAGACTCCTTTGCTTGATTCAGTGAGTGTAAGTTCTCTAACACTCAATGTATCTGCTGTTTGATTGCTGCCACTCTATGGCAGACATCTGCAGTAAGTCTGGAGAAGCAGTTTCAATGTGTGTCTTTCATTTGGTGCTGTTTACAGTCCTGTTCAATCAAAAACTACTGTTTCTAAAATACTAGTTAAAGAAACTAAAGAGCAGCAAGTCATTTTAGTTACTGGAGGTTTAACTCCACCAGTGAAAATAGTTTATTCACTGTTTTTGTCAAGTGATAGAAAAGTGATCAGAGAGGTATGTTGCCTTTGGGCTTGAAGCCAGTTTCTGCATTACAAACCAGCAGTGAACAGTCTGAAAGTCACAGATAAAGAGGGTCAAATGACCTGTCCAGTTGCATTATGGGAGGGCGTAAGATGTAGTGTTCTGTTTCAGTATTTCTAGCTTCTATTTTGACCATTTTGACCATCTGTCTCCTGCTGTTTTTTCAGCCTTCCTGATGTGGAATTATAGATCCCTAGACTTTTTGTGAGTAGGCTGACAGAATAGCGCCTAATCTATTGGTGTCCTCTTTTATATTGGAACGTTTAAGCTCTGGTAGCCTATTTTGTTATAAACCTACAGGGGAACACCTGAAGGTTACAAAGATGAGCTGCATGGGTTGTGGTGAATTGGAATCAATCAAAAAGGCAAAGAAAATCCATGAATGACACACCATGAATACTGCTTTTGTTTCATCAAGTAGGAATTGGTATTGATGTACAATAATAATGGTTGTCGAAGATTCCCAGTCACAGACGAAGACAGCCATCCACAGAATTCATGAAAGATGATTCAATGTCCCTGAGGAAATTAGTCTCGGTGTAATGTTTTATTTTCTCCCCCCCCCCACACACACACACACACACACAAGGAAAATAGTTCAAAAACAGAATCAGATGTAAGCCATGAACAAAGAAGCGCTTAATCAAACAACTGATTTCACTATTGCATTTGAACACAAGCAGATTTTGACAATTACTGTCATTTTAATATGTGTTATATCTTTATCTGTCTTTACAAAACGCCCATATGTAGTAACAGAAGTTGTACAAATCTCCTCTTTTCCATCAAAAGCAGACTTTGGTTGCATAACGCAATGAAGGGAACCGCGGGCTGTCCTCTGACACCAGCCTTATCCTGCTTTTCAAAGACAGTTTTACCCTTCCTGATGAGGGGCCTTGTTTCTCCCAGTCAGGAGAAACAAGCAATAGAGATCACCAAAAAAACCTCTGTACCAATTCATCAGCAGTGGCTTTGCAATGGTGCTCACTAGTTTTATCAGCAAACAGCCAATGAATATGCTGTTAAACAAACAAGCATCCAAACAGGACCACCGTGCCTAAAGTCATTATGCTTGTGTCCTCAGCTTGTCGATGGGAAGAAAGCACCAGCCCCGTCTCAGGAACCCTTATGGGGATTTAACCACACCAGAATTCTGATCTGACTTGGACTGCATCCCAGAAAACAGCAGAGTTAATAGCCTTTCTCTCTATTGAATAATGCCTTGAATTTGTAATGTGGTGCATACACGGGAGTGCAGTTTAGTGTTCCTCTGAGAGAACCTGATTTCCTCTGCTACACATTGGTGAAAAAGTTGGGTTATTTTTTCAAATTAAGGGAAGATGTGGTTGAAGACAATGCTTACTTTCTAGACAGTAATCCGTCTCCAAACATCATCATGACTGCCTCTGCACTGCTCAGCATTACAATCCAGAGAATTAAGTGTTTTAGCTTGTGTTTCCTCATTCCTGCTCCTTTGCATAAAAGGAGGAACGGACAAACACAGTCTTCTTGTACAGAAGGTGTAAAAATGCCTCAGGAAATGTCCCCATGTGGCTATTTTGCAATCAATACAATACATTATTGAATCTCACATGGGAATGAAGGAACGAATAAATGAATTGGGAAAACGGCGTCAAGTGAGAAGAAAACAACAGTTTGAACTTTTGAAATGTCCAAAGACATGCAATTCACATGCACACACATAAAAACTACTGCTATACAGAAGGTCGAGATGGTACACAGAATTTCCAGACTGAACCTACACATGGCCTGAAATGAGTCTTTGGTGCATTTTTTTGACAAAGACCTATGCGTTTCTTTGTTATTTGTGACTGTCACTAAATTGATATACAGAAATCCTGGCTGAGCTGTGCTCCATCTTTAGCAAAGATAAAGATATATATGTATATTAGTGTTGTCAATAGATTAAAAAAGATTAACTAATTAATCTCACAATTTTCTGTAATTAATTGCGATTAATTGCAATTACTTGATCAATAGCCTGGTTGCAATTACATTTTTTCAACTTAATTAAAATTAAATATCATTCATTTTTATTCTATATTAATCGCTTTTCATTTTGCATGAGCAAACAGACTCGAGAAAAAAGGGAAAATATACGCACTTAGCATTTCTATTGAACATCTTGCACATTCATGTTAACAAAAAATTCTGTAAACATTCATCCACTCTCTCTCTGTCACCCTTGGGGAGGTCAATATGTCCGAGGTAGACTTACTGAGTCCCCGATGCTCCGTGAGTGGTTTGTCGCAAGCTGGGTGATGCGTTAGCCAAAGTCCTAGCAGCATCCTCGGCTAATGTATGCTTTGCGTCAATGTGATATTTTAAGCTGGAAGTGCTTCGGTGAAAAGAAAATTCCCTCTTGCACAATGTGCATAATGCTTTATGTCGGTCAACTGTTCCATCTTGTTATATTTTTAATAGTCAAATTTCCCATCGAGAGGGCCAATATGCGTTTATCATCTTCCATATTGAGTTGATCGGTTCAGCTGCCCGCCACTACCAGATCAACTGCCCATTTGCGCATGTGCGAAGGTAACTCTACTTGGACAAACTGCCCGAAATGCGTTGACAGAAACATTTCAGGGATTTTGAGTCATTCTGCACTCCAGATGCGTTAATTGCATTAAAAATAATAATCTCGTTGACCGTGATGGCGGATTAATTTGCGTTAAGTAGTTAATTGTGACAGCACTAATATATATATATTTAAAGGTTGATGCTCTAATTTTAAAGCAGTTTTCATACTTTACATTGATGTAGAATATTAAGAAGATCCAGAGTTCGAGTCCAGACAGGGGCCTCTGTATGTGGAGTTTGCATGTTCTCTCTGTATGTGTGTAGGTTCTCTCCAAGTACTCTAGCTTCCTCCCACCGTCCACAGACATGCATAGGGTTTGGTTATTTGAGATTCTAAATTTAGCATAGGTGTGGATGTGAGTGTGAATGGTTGCTGTCTGTATGTTTTAGCCCAGCCACAGATTAGCAGTGTGTCCTAGGTGTATCCTGCCTCTTGACCTATGACAGCTGAGACAGGCTCCAGCCCCCCCAGGATGCTTGGGTTGGATAAGTAGAAGAATGCATTGAGATTTCTAAACGATATGCCTTCACCAGGCATGGATGAGACAATGCTGGAATGCTGCCAAATATATTGTATTTAAAATTAAGTGCTGCTTGTTCAACTGCTATGTGATTTTTTTATTTCTGAATTATCGCTTTAAAAATTGTGATTTTAGTTTAGCTCTGGATATTGGTTAAATCATACTTCAGCAGTGGTAGGGCAATGAGGGTCTATGGGGAGCTTTGAACCTGCAGACATTGTCTGTGATCAGCTGGGAGCAGTGTCAAAAATATGTCATCAACTGGTTGGTTTCTTACTCTCGTCTGCGGTGCACAAGAGTGAATTTATAACATACAGTATAGAGAACGGAACTGAAATTAAACAGGTGAAAAAAAATGTTTAAAAATAATGAAAGGTTTCCACTGCAGCCACTGTCTATATTTTGCACATTTTTTTGTTTGTTTGTTTTATCTTTGACATTTTTTTTCGCACTTCTCCCATTCCTCATGAACTCCACTACCATTCCCTTCCCTTTTCCAGTCCACTTGTCAGCCAATCAGCATTTGACTAAGGCACAGGGATTTTACAGGACTACACAGGAGCACACTTATATAGGCAAATACATCTGGAAACAGACACATACCATAAATTTAAATACATAGACAGTGGTAAGTCTGTTATAATTAATAATAATGTCCTGTTTTTTAATTTGGAAAAAACAAAACAAAACAAACAAACACAGACTTGGCAGCCAGAGAAAGTCAAGGACATGCTTTCTTTAGTAAACCAAACCATGTATACTGCCTTCATCCGAATACTGATGGAGTGTGACATACAATGAGTCTTATCGTCTACGGTGGTCAGGGACTTTTTCTTCACAGAACACAATAAGAAGTAAAAAGCTAAGAGTCTACAACTACACTAGCACTTCAATTAAATGATGAGCAAATACTAATGTTATCACACAAAAGTATAGTTGATCAGAATGCTTTCAGGTTTGCAGGTATTTAAGGTAAGTATAACAATTTATTTATTGGAGAAAATAAACTTTGATATTGTGACATCAACACAAATCCCCATGGTATCATCTGTCAGGGACTCATCAGTCATCCCTGTCTGGAAACCAAGTGTGTCATTGCATACATACATACAGCCATGCTGCTGTTATTTTTATTTTCCTTGTTTCCTAAAAAGTTGAGGAAAAAAAGAAGAAAGAAAGGAATTAACTTGGCCCTCTGAGGAAAACCCCAAATATTCTTGAAAGGTACAGAAGATAAAGCTAGTAAGCAGGCTCTGACTCTTACTTGTTTTACTAACTAATTGCTAAACTGTCTTTTTTATTTCATTTTTTGGTAACAAATCAGTGGTTCTGCAAATATTTTATTTAGGGAAATTTGAAAGTACTGGTAGTCTAGGACAGCAGCAGTATTATTTTACTTCACCCTGAGATAGCAACTGCATAGCAACAGCATGGCTTTAAATTGTTTTTTTCTAAACAATACCTTCTAATAACTTCGAAGCCTCTGATTCAGGTCCACTCAGTGTTTTGGTTCCACACTGGGTCAGACAGTTTCTGCCCGAGCCTGTCCACATGCCTCCTGTGACTGTCAGGGCCACCTGTTGAAATAGTGGGTGGCTAATTCTAGTTCTGACTTCTGACTCCCTCTCCATTACATTCCATTTGACAGACTCCCAGATACACACAGATAACCACCACCGGCATTCCACCCTCCATTCACACTTCTCTCTCTCTCCCAGCCAGCATACTTTTATTGCAGCCCCACCCCCATCACTCTTGATTGATGGAGTATCTCCACTCAGGGTTAATTTACACTGCTGAATAATGCATGGAATGATGCCACCACTCCATTCTGCAGCTCACCATGGGGTGAGGCTTCTGCGTTGGAAGAATCAAGATGTTTTTCTTCATCTCGCAACTCCCAGATAACACTGGAGGGTAAAGGGCTTTTTAGAAGCTGACAGCTGTAGTGGCAAACATGTTCTTTTAGTATTTATTATTGAGCTGGGGAGAATAGTAAACTTGATAATAAATAAGACATGGGACATCTTAAGCAAGAGGTCTTTTTACACCACCTTCTTTATTTTTTTGTGTCCTTTTCTGAAATAAGATTTTCAATTTTGGGTGAAAGAGTCATCTAAAATCTTTTGAATGTGGACTTTTGTTTTAAATGGGAAAGCATTAGTTCTCATATGAAAATGATGTAAAAAGAAAAAGCCTTAAAAGTATTATTTACAAAAGTCACAACACTTTTTGTGACTTTTGAAAAAAATTGTGTTTTGTAGTGCAGTGCAGTATGGTCTCCATTGATCTTGTTGGTCCAAAGGCCTTTGTTCCTTAACTCTTGTGGTTTGTTCAGATGCAACTTTCTAAACCTAAGCCCTCCTGCCATGTTCTTTTTGAAGAGAACAGGCCGTAACATTTAACATGTTATCTTAAACCTATAGACTGAGATACGTAGCTCTTGAGTTTTGATCTGACCTGGGACATCCACTCCTGGAAAGATTTGTGGCACTGTGTTAACTCACACCTGAATGCTGCAGAAAACCTTTCTATAGCTGATCACACATTCTGATGATCAATAAATCACGTGCATTTGATTAGCAGAACCAAACTTTTTTTTTACCCTCTTAATCTTACAGGACTACATAGAGTCCCGTGATTCATAACTATACGTTTGTATACCTGTGGATCGGCATTTCATTTTTGGTCTGTTTCAGTTTCTGTTGCGTTAAAGTGAACTAGAATGGCTGCTTCACATGCCCTTTTCATTAGTGAGACAGAGAAGCAGCCAGTAAGAGAAGCGCAGCTCATTTTGTGGAACTGTCAGACAATGTTGATTTCAGTGATGCAGAGTAGTGGCTTGATTAATGGCTGGAGCCTGTCAGCGGGTTTTCCTTGTGCTTATTCTATCATTCTGTTGTCTGACAACAGGAAGAGAAAAACATGGACATGAGACCAGAATTATTGTGAAATAATTATCATTAAAATACTGTGTTAGTTAGTATACAGAGCAAGCAAGAAGGAAACAGGTGTAAATTGGCATGACGCTGCCATTGCAAAAATGTGTGGATGGGAGTGGAAAGTTCTGTGAGTGATCTGCTAACGATGTTCTAATTCATAAACAAAACATGCATCAGTTTATTTCTGTTATCACTACCATTCTGCTAAGAGTGGGCCAAATTAGCAGGTCAATTAGCTAACACAGTCAGGTAGTGTTATGTACTAGCAAAAAATATCACAATCACAGTAAGCACAAAAAGACCTACATTAAATTCACAATCATTTGTAGTAAACTGTGTGATGCTTAGTAAACGACATTTTGTTTGCTAAAATGGACTGGTTCTTATAAAGCACTTTTCTACTCTACCTGAGTAGAATTTTTAAGTGCTTTATATCTAACATTCAAACACATTCACACTCGCATGGATGGATCAGAGAGCAACTTGGGGTTAGTATCTTGCCCAAGGATATTTGGCATGGAGACTGCAGCAGCCAGGGATCAAACCACCAACCTCCAATAATTAGTAGATGACCTCCTGAGCACAGCCGCTCCACATGTTTGCTCTAGTAAATTTACTAGGACAGCAAAACTCTTACAAGTACACATGCAAAATAGAGCAAACTGCAAAAATAACCATGGGCATGCTTTTTAATTTCTAAACTGTAAATCCGACCATTAATCAAAGGCAAGTGTTAGATTTATTACTGCTGTTAGAACTAAATTACAAATGACTAATATTCACTTTTGTGATGCAAGAAAGTAAAAGGTCATTTTGTTCCAGCACAACAATAATATGAAAACAAAGTTTCGTGCAAATGTAATTGGTAAGGTTTTAACCCCTTGATTAGGATACAAAGATAACAGTAACACGTAACTTTTCATGTAACTGTATAGACAGAGTCCTTTTTTTTTTTTTGTTTTATCAGATCCTGGAACTGCTTTTGGAAGTTCTGTCATAAATTGTGAAAAATTAATGCTTTACTCATCTGTACAGCTTTGTTGTGTTCCTTCATTTCATTCTTTTAATCATCAAATGTACTTCAATGTTTTCTCATAGCCTCACTAAAAATGCACTATAAAGAATGCTCCATTACCCCTGAGTGCTGGTCAGAATCGGGTGGTACTACCAGTCCCCACTCAGCTGTTCACCCTCTCTATCTTTGATGTGTCCAGCTTGGGATGGAAGGGATAGAGGGCTGGGGTGGTTTGATAAAAGGGGTATGAAGGCAACCCCTGATAAGAGGACACATTGATGTTTGGTCACTTGAGACAGAAACACTCCTAAAACACAACATGAACCCCTCTTTTTTACTGTGTCTAAAAACAGTGGCACCCCACCACCACCACCCGCAAACACATCCCACATTTTTCCTTCTCCTCTGTGTTTCCATTTTTCATTAATGACAATTGTACTACTCAGCACTTTCCCAGTTCCCATTGGTAAGAGTGCGTCCCAGTCCTGACAGAATGTGAAACATCTCCCAGGAAAATGAACTAATGCTTCCCTGAAAATTAGAAAAAGCTGTGTCTCAATTCATAGTATGATCAACATCTTAAAACTAAATGAAACTGTATTTTACATGAGAAGATTTCATGAACAGTGAGTCACAGTCGCACAATATCGATCTAAATTGGAATTGATACTATTTTGTTATATTAACTAATTGTGGAGAGAAAAAATCACCTTGGTTATAAAAATGGGTTCAGAATTTGCAAATTAAAGATGATTCATGTCACAAGTCATGACACACTGCTCTGCTCTGTCAAGCTATCCTTCAAGGTTAAATCTTTAAAAAATGAAATGAAATTATTGTTATGCATAATAAAAATCCCATGGAATTCCAGCCTTTTGTCAGGAATAGTTGGAGGTAAAGTGGGAATTTCATATTGTGAGAAAATGAATATTACCACAAATACCTGTGAGAAGTTTAAACAGGTAATCTTTAGTCAGTGCTTTCTTTTTCCTTCTCAGATATTGGCCAATAGATGCTGCTTTAAGGATCTGGTTACAGTAACTGTTTTCATTGCTGTGTTCAGAAAATGTGGTAAGTTGTGTTCAAAGTCCCATTTCCCAACAGATGACAAAAGAATAATCCCAGAAAAGAAAAATAAGCTGTTACTCATTGAGTCCTTTTACAGCTGAGATGATGGCTTTGTGCTGCTGTGTAAAGTGTCAATCTTCCAGGAAGGCTGTGCTTATTGCCCAACTGAGAGACTACCAATCATCTCCCAGCTAGTGCATTGTTACAATCTCAGTACTGACATGCTTCATAAATCAGAGCTATTGGATTGCCAGCTGCTATTTTTACAGCCAGTGACATGACCTGCCTGCCAGGGTCCTCATATCCTGGTGAGCATGTATTGTATTGACCCAAGGCTCTGAGGCAGGGACAGTCAGGAGAGCCCATCCATACTTTTCCCTGACACACTCACAGGGAGTTATATTATGCACAACCATACACACACGCACGCACACGCACTGGAGTATTTTGGCATGGTCCTATGTGTTCTTTAAAGTCTGGCTACTAAACAATGATACACCACTCTTTCCTGTTTTTCTCCAACCCTTATCTGTCAACATGCCATGCCTTCATTATGGAGCAGTGGAATCTAGGCTAAAGCGATATGTCTTCCATCTGTCCACAGTATTTTGGCCTAGCATTAGACAGGACATCTTCATTTCCATCAGGAGAGATGTGTGACCAGATTGAGCTGAGTGTTGTGAATTGCACTGATGGAAGGAGACAATAGACTGTCAGGTGCCTGGTTCCATTCGCACTATCGTGGCATCCATTTTCATTAGACATTGTCAAGCAGCAGCCAGCATATTTTCTATTGGACTCCCACACATAATTTGTTCCAAACTCAAGTTCAGCCATCAAAATGTGACAGCTCACATTGAAATAGGGGAACAGGAGGGAGATTGAGCAGTTGTATGGTCACCTCTTTGGAAAGCCTTTGCAACAAGCGCCTCTGTTAAACAGCTTTTTATCCTGTGCTATTCACTGTTGAGTTAGACGTGTCATTTTCCAAACGTATATATGCATTTGTCACCTAGTTAAAGGGAGGGGACAGAGCAAATATAGTTTGTTAGCCTGTACTAATGGGAATTAAAGCAAAGTCAATGTGCTGAAATGGCATGACACACCAGTTTTAGGAACTAAATGAAATATTTAATTCTCCTTGTCTGTGAGGATGAAATTTTTTTTCAATATATTAATTAAATGTACTAAAACAGATTAATTTCGATATCCGTGATTGATTCCAGAAGTGACCCTTTAGAGTCTTTTCTAGTTTTAGTATCCATATCAGTTCACTCGTTAGCTAACATATTAGAAGCAGCGAACCAACTCTGTGACATAAGGCTCTGTATGCTAAACATGAGTAAAAAGCTAAACATGCTCAAAAAACACATTTCTTAAATCCAGCATAACAGGTGCTGTTAACTCTTTTTTAGATTAAGGCTCCAAGGTGTAAAATAGCCTTATTACATGCTGGGTGTCGTGTCCACTTTAAAATAAGCAGGAACATGCCCAGACTGTAGATTTCTATTGATAATAGACACCACACTTACTGTATTCCCACTGTGTTAAAAACAATCTTTAACAGGCAAAATAAAACATGAATGTCTAGAAAACATCTTGTTGACATCTTGGTTTCTGGTTTCTGGTTAAGATGGTTAACTACTTAATTCATTAATGATTAAGACTACTGAAGTAGTCAAAAGCAACAGAGGTTGGTATTTAAGCAGAGATCAATGAAAGGAGAAATAATACCTAGTATCAGCAATCCTGTAAACAAAGAATTAAGTCTTCCCACATTGCTTTAGACCTCACTAGAGGAGCAGCACTGGTACAGGGAGTACCAGGGCCCAGCATCAGCAGATATCGGTGGACATGCAGGCTCTGGCTGGGGACTGGCATCGTGGGGTGTAAGCAGAGCAGCAGGACTGACGTGTCGTGGGGAACAATGAAGTCAAGAGCTCCAATTCTTCTTGGAAAGGGAATTTGTGGAACAGAGGCAACCAACTGGGCATCTTCTGCCCATGGCAGCACAGCGATGAAGCTGGGCCTGGCATGGAAGGGAAAACACCCCACCAGGCAGCAGGACAGCTGACTGCCCAGACAACAGGATCTCTGAAGGCAAACTTGAGGCTAAAAGTCTGGGCAGTAACTCCAGCTCTGGTTCTGGCAGTGACAACTAATGAACCCGTGTCTCACTTTACCTTACACAGCAGTGAGGAGCTGGCTGTCTGAAGTGGGGGTGAGGAGGTGGCTTGCTGCAGCAGCGGCATGCTGCTGACTGGATGCAGCAGTGAAAGGCCGACTGTGTACTGCAAGGATCTGGACATCACACAGTCTCCCAAAAATTTGACCGCATACTCTGTGTGACTCAGATTAGATAAAACAACCCAATTAACCTGAATCTGGACTGACCTGTTCCTTTCAAGGGTGAAAGAAGTAGCCCATTATCCATGAAGCCCAAAAACCTGGAATTAAAACTCCTCGTAATAGCTGAACTTTGTGGCTGAACTTTGTGTCCATGTCATGCTTTCATATTAAGCTGTGTAGAATGTGGAGTGTTTATTTTGCAGACCCAAAAGCAGGACCCAGGAAGTTGAAGTTAAAATGTAAGAGAAGTTTAAATCCAGAGTACAAGAGAACAAAGGACAAGAAAAGATTAAGACAATATATATGCAGTGGGTTTGGTTAGAAGATGTTCCATTCCTGCATGGTGTCTGTGAATGCAGCATGGACCTTTTCCCCGTCCCCTAGCTCACTAATCAGAGGTTGGTTATAAGGAGCAGCTGTGGCTTATTCACTGACTCCTGGCATTTGGTACTCATTCCTGTCATATATGGTAGTTATGATCACAGCGTGAACTTAGCATTGTAGATCTGATTCATTTCCCCTGCCGATTGTTTGGCTATGTAACTGTACAGTGTGGTGAGTAGGATCCACGTATGGGTTGTGCAGTTTGGTTTACAGGAAGGTGGACCCCAGATAACTGCTCTTCTCTCGTTATAGGTCTACCCTGCTGCTGCCTTGTTGTTTTTAACTTTTGTTTTAATCTTGTTGTGTGCTGTTTGTATGCGCCTCTGCTCTGCTGCACTTTGTTGGTACCCAGCATGGGTGTGCCTTATGGTACTTTTAACTGGATTAAAGGTGTTATACATACTGTTGTTTTTATATTTTCTACTGAGTTGTGCTACTTGTGTTAGTTTTATTTTACTTTTGTTTTAGTGAAGAGGTTGTAGGCTACCTCGCAAGTGGCTCATCTTTAACTGTATTAATTATTTTGTGGAACTGCAATTTTAATTAGAGCAACACAGTGGCATGAATTTTGTTTATAAGCAATGTCTGCTAATAAAGAGTGTTTTTAATGAAAATGTCTTGTGGTATTTTTAGTCCTGCCACTTAATTTGTTGTGTTCTTTGGTGGAGCTCCATATTTTCAGGTTTAAATGAAATTATTGAAATTGAAATGCCATGCCTCTGCCTTTGTCAACAACGAACCTGTGTGCCTTTGCAATAGAGGACTTGTGCACTGGTTAATGTAATATTTCCTGGGCTGCAACCCCACCCCCAAGTGGCATTGTAAGTATCCTTTGGTTGCCTCTTCAGTCCTTA
Source organism: Oreochromis aureus (assembly GCF_013358895.1). Taxonomy (NCBI): domain Eukaryota; kingdom Metazoa; phylum Chordata; class Actinopteri; order Cichliformes; family Cichlidae; genus Oreochromis; species Oreochromis aureus. The sequence continues at coordinate 31,079,527 of NC_052956.1, read as the reverse complement.
ACTTCTGGTTCAATAAAAAAGATTTTCTTCCTTCCTTTAAGACCCTCAGAGTTTTGAACAGACATCTGTTAACTCTCAACATTTATCAGGTCAACAACATGTTGAAGACTAGGAACAGGTCAGGTTCATATCTACCTCTTTATATAGAATGCTCATCCATCTGACATACTATAAAATCTCATAACAAAACTATATAAATGAAAAATGGGAGATTCTGCAAGGTAACATCTGGATTCTAAAATATTGCTTCTTTAGCATGTGGCTAAAGTTGAGTCCTATGTAATTTAGTCTGTCTGTGAAGGTTCTGTCATCAAGGTCATCATAGTCGAGGAGCTTGGAAAGAAAAGAATCTGGACTGAAGTTTCTTTAAGGATGTTTCACCTCTCATCCGAGAAGCCTCTTCAGTTCTAAGAGCAACTGGTAGAAAGTCCCCGATTTTAAGACCTATGGGAGTATCCCCCAAGAGGGTCATGGACCCCCTATTGATCCTCTGCCTAATCACACAGGCCAAGGTGTGAAAATGGGTGTAGGTCACAATCAGTCAAGGTTTTGGGTGAAGCCAAGTCCCCTAATCATGTGATTTTTACTGAGATCAAATGGTACAGGATGTGAGAGGGCTTTAAGGCGTCTGGGAAGGGATATCAAAACTGGATTACAGACGAACAGTTGGTGTCGTAAGCAATAGGTGGGATTCTCCACCAATTACTCTTAGAACTGAAGAAGCTTCTCGGATGAGAGGTGAAATGTCTTCAAGGAAACTTGAAGTCCAGATACTTTTCTTTCCAAGCTCCTTAGACTATGTGAGGTAGTCCAAAACTAATAGGTTTTGTGCAAAAGATCAATTTAAACAATTAGGTGTGACAATAATTTAGAATGAGGGCTAGTGTTTGTAACTGTGTTCATTGTAAAACCCTGTTAATGATCCAAGCTAGGCTAAATGGCTCTATGAAGCAAAGGGAAACGGCAGAGTTGGATTCCCAGTGGATTTCTAATTACAACCAACACATTAGATTTGATGCTTTATAGTTTTATATTATCAAAGTAGTGCAGCTTTAAAGCTCTGAACTGAAAAGTCCCCCATCATCAATAATGCTAAAAGCGCTTCTGTGCGATCTGATGTGGCAGTCATCATCTACCCAGTGGATTGATCATTAAAGTCGTGTAGCAATTCCACTCAATGCAGCTCACATCCTGCTGTCTGACTACAGGGCCTCCACAACTCTCCATCTAATGGTACTCTGTGCACCCGCTCAAAGTCGTCTTACTGACATGCATGCACTCAATTAATATGCCACAACTTCACATGAGTGCCTCTAACTGGAAATCAGATATTGGCCTTTCTAATTTGAACAATTTACAGAGGAATGCTGCACACGACAGCCGCTTCCAGTTGTCACAGATGTATCGACCAGCATCTGTGCACGAAGGAAAAATAGCTCAATACAAAGAGTGGTATTGGGAGTTTTTGAAACACTTCACTGATTTGTCATGGTTAATTCTGGGTTGTTGTTTTTTTTAAGATTATTTTGGTGGCATTTCTGCTCTGCTGGACAGCGACAGCAGGGAGTGACAGAAGAGACAGCATAGAGGGAAAGGATGACATGCAACAAAGGTCACAAGGAGGAGACGCACCACGTACCTCAATGAGCTGTCAAGACACCCCATTCATGCTTATTTCCATACTTTAACTTGCAAACATTCTGCATTTCTTTTGCAACTTTTTTGATTTGCACTTGCTTTCTTCTGTCAATTTCTCTCAATTTCTAACCTGTAATATATTTAGCCTGTTAGCTAACAAAGTGCAGAGGAGAACAAAGACGAGAACCTTTTGCTCTGTCTATGATAAGGGTAAAAATAACAAGTAATAGACCTTTGTTTAGCTTCCCAGGATATCCACATCAAAATGACAGAAAAACATACAAAAATATCAATAGAATGAACAGCCATAGCTCCTCACTTATTGCTTATTAAGCTGAAATCAAAATTTAAGGTTCTGCTGGAAAAATGACTTGTGATAAAATTGTCTTTAAACAACCTAATACTGTATTACTAGGGCTACTACTGTACATAAATCACGTGTTGAGGTGCCTTAATATTTTTGATGCATTCTGTTAGTTTAGTTTGGGTTCATGTGAAAGGTGTCAGCTGTCAGCTGGTGTGGAAAAAGAAGGGCCCCTATGCGCTTCACTGTCAACTTGCGGTGTAAAAGCAGCAGACCAACAGCAACAGTATTTTGTATGTCAGGGTTGACATGCTGGGTCCAGTTTAAGTGAGAGATCTCACAAGAGGTTCTTTAAAAATAGTCAACTTTCGTATAAACTGATCCTTTAAATAGCTCTTACACAGAAATCCTTCAGTCTATTTGATAAAAATTACACTTGTGTAAAGATGACATTTCAGAACAGAAAAATGAGCAAATTTCTTGATTAATTATGAGGATACTTGTTACCATGTGTTGTTTGTCTTAACAGTATAGTGTAATTCTTTATGGTAAACATTTATGTGCACAGTATTGTTACAGTAATCAGAGATGTTGACATGATGACATACTGTAGATATGTACAAAACACCATGGACTTAAAAAAAAAAAAGGATCATATTTCCAGTAACATACATACATCCTATTAACAGTGGGGTGGCACTCAGATTCAATCAGAGGACAGCCACTTTGTAACAAATATCCAAATCCATTCTTTTCATTAGTCCTTCATTAGTGCCTAGGCTGACTAACACAGCACATTACTACAACTGAACAAACAAACAAAAAAGAAAAAAAACATAAAAATTGAAGAACAAATTTAGAACTAATCACTGGACCGGCACGGGATGTGAGTACTGTATGTTTTCTTCCCAATTGGCTGAGGAGGATGTCCTCTCTTCTTCTGTCTTAGCAAATAGCACATTATCAGTTACACCAGCCTTTGGTGTATTAAATGCGCTTTCTTTGTTATGAGGCTAGCTGTTGCAATATTTTGTTATTAAATAGAGCTCCTCCTCTATGATGGATTCATCCATGTGCACAATAATGATACAATAATCACTACTGCACTTTCAAATTAAGCAGCAAAACTAAAGAAAAGTACAGTTGTGGTCATAGCTATGCATGAAAATTGCTGCAAAACTATTAATGAAAGTGGAGCCCGAGGTGTTTGTAGATACAAATGTAAAGTTTTGGTGTCTGGGGTCATGCGAAGAGGTACTAGTAGTTATAACAGTACAGGCAGCAAGTTAGCCAACAGAAACAGCTGAAGGTGCTGTCACCAGCCAGGATGACGTTGGGCTCACTGTGAGTTCACAGGGCGAATACAGCAGGCCAGGTGCATAAATTTGTTATAGTGATCAGGCTTTGACAGAGGACGATGGCGTGCTTGTGTAGTTGCACACAAGCATGAACGGCCATTGTAACACGGACTGTAAAAGTCAATCAAAGAAAACAGTAAAATCTACAAGCCTCTACCTAAGCATGACTTCAGCCTGTGGACTTTGGAGCAGCTCAAGTTAGGATGAGAAAAATTAATTCAAACAGGCAGAGAGTGTATTGGGAGATTTCCTGGAAAACATCTGTGGTGTGTTAAGCAGCAAACTGTGGCAGTATTTACACAGCTAGATCAATAGAATTCAGCAGGGAGCATGTCTCTATGACCCATGTTAACAGATGGTGGAGTTCTGTCACAAGGTCACTGTTGGTTGGTCAATATAGCTCATTCTTAGCCTGGATCAATCCACTAATTAGGCCTGGTTATGTGCATTTCTGATGAGCACATTCAGGATGCTTATTATGTGTTTCTGGTCAAAACTCTTGATGGACCATACGATGATTACATAACTGCACAGTCTGCTGAAGAAACAGTGCTAAAGGTTTTTTTTTTTTTTTTGGAGCACTTCATCCAGAGTTAGCCACCCACTAGATCCTTCATGAAATGTATTTTAGCGTCTGTTACATGAAAAGGTTACTAGCATCAAAGCAGTCCCTTAATTTTGAAGTGATGAGACAACCTTCTCAGCTTCTGGTTATATCACAATCTGTATTAAGATACAGACAGGAATGCGTATTGAAATCTTAAGTAAATAGTTTTAAAGCAAAAAAGTTTTGCTTTAAAAGATGAAAAAAAATCTTTTAAATGGTATGTGAACAGTAAAACACAGCCTTGGTGAATTAAATTCATGCAGGGCTTTTGTTGCTGAGGCCACATTTGGTCTGATATAACCAGGGGTGTCTTCTAGAGTCAGACAGTACAGTTCTAAGAATATAAGGACTGCTTTAAGCTCCTAAGCAATATATAATTATTGTTTAGAATGATTACGCTTAAGAAAAAAAAGGTGATCCTTAGGTGAACCTATGAGGTATAACAAATTGAATTTATAAGTTCCTGGTGCATGAATAGCGATTATTCCACTACAGACAGTGTGAGAAATGTCAGCAAATATCTTAAGCTACTAAAGAAAGGTAGGTTTCATGAATAACACAGTGCAATGTTCTGCTGTGAAATCCTGGGTCATGGCTTTTATGTGACTGTTAAAGGACAGCAGGACAATATACTGCGCCACAGCTCAAAAACTCTTTAGAAACTATTGAACAAGCATGAAGAGGAGCCTTAACTATTGACCTGTTTATCTCATAACTCATTAGGTCTCAAAGGAACCACTGGATGACATGGAGAAGCAGGATGGAGCTTCTACCACTCATGATTGATATTGCTCTAATGAGGTTCAAGTTAAAGTCTTCCTGTGACGTTTCCTCCCACAGGCCAAGGAAGGTATGCTAGGCTAATTGGTGATTCTAAACTAGCCATAGATGTGATACAAAGAAAGTGAATTGTGTGTTGAGTGATCAGTCAAACCAGAAAAGCCAGTGCCAATATATTGGTGATGGATACCTGAGGACAACTATGTCAGTGCCCTGCTAATTTAGAGCCATTTTGTGCCTTCACAGAACATTGCATGGAGTTTTAGTGTGTATTTCTAAAACCTTTTTGTTTTTCAATTTAATTTGGTGGCAAATCAAATAATCCTTTATCTGATTGACTTTTTAAATTAATTAAGGTCAACTTACTTGTCCATTCTTTATGGAACATTCAACCATGGATCCTTGATCTGCAAAAACTGTAAGAATAGTGATAACAATCTACCGATCTGCTGTGAAGCATACTTATATACTTTGATGCAGTATACTTTGATGCAGTATTTTTGGTTTAATTACTTTTTATCTTTAGATTTGTCAGATTACAAAGGTCTAGGAGTTAGATGTCTGAATATTTTGCAGCAAATAGAAGAGCAGATGTAATCACTGACTCTTAATACCAAAACGATTTGTTGCGACCTGCACAGAAAGGTCTTAATAAAAATGATTACATTGTACTGGACAAATGAATCGAGACACCTCAGTGGCAGACGGTCACTCTTCTGCCAACAGAAAAACCTCAAAGGCAGGAGAAGGTCGTGCTGATTATAGGTCATGTCATTTCCAAAAAACATGACACACTTGTCACAATATTCATCTCGCTGTGTGAAACTCCCGCCCACTCGCATCTTGAGCTATGGAGAAAGGCAGGCGTGAGCATGCAGCACATGGAATCGTTTTCATGGTCCAGAACCACGGAGACTTATTTTTTCCCCACACCTCTTATCATAAGCTCAGACAATATTGTCTAGTTACTCATGCTGAGAGATAGCGAGACGAGGAATGCGAGTGGCGAACAGCTTCTTTATGACACTATATTGAGATTGCACACCCACACATGTGGATACTCCTCCTGGTTAAAGAAAGGCAGCCTGATAAACAATGTATTTGCAGCTAGTGCTGTAATGACAGTCTGGGCCTGTGACAAGCCGCTGACAGAGAAAAAGACCATTAAAATGCATTGAGGCGCAAATTCACATCGCTTTCAGATAAATAGTGTTGAATAACAAGGAACACCGTGGGTACCCTTGGTTGGTATTTCTCACTCAAGCTAATCGCTAACAGGAGAGCTGATGCTGATGGCGATGTGAGAAAAAACCCTGGGATGAGACATTAATTCATGTTCTCTGAGCTGCGGGGCAGTAATGTTTTGTCACTAAGTTACCATTTAAGATTTTTATTATAGATAAACACATCAGAGTGATGCAGTTCATAAAGAAGTATTAAGAATTTATGTTGCGGTATCAAGTGTTGAGTGGGCCACATGTCTGGATTTTTAGCACCTCGTTAAAAGTCAAGCAGAACATGAATTATGCATGGGTGAAATATTGTTCCCCTGGCACGGCTGTGTTTCTTAGGGATATTGTTGGGTGCTGAGACAAATCAAAGAGTCACTTGAGCTGTTCCGTTTAGGGGCAGTTTACATATACGAAGAGGCCTATGGGTGAATTAGGATCACACACGAATGGCGTAGGGGAAGCGTAAAGAATTTGTCGTCAGCAGGGGTTAGTGACGACTGGCTGGAAAAGTCTGCAGTTTGCTGATAGGAAACATAGCACAGCTTGCAGTAAACTTCAACTGCTCCCAGTCTGATATGAGATCTACTCACTCACTCACAATGTAAATTACATCTTTGGGAAACAGCTCGGATCTGGCACTTATCCCCACCCCTCCCAAAAGGTTCAAGTTTAGAGGTTAAGCAGCAAACAGGGTCCTCTGGGTCACTTTGTAGCTAAGGGGAAAGACACTCTATCCTAAACAAGCTTCCAGTTGGCCCGACTGACAAGAACTGACTGAATTTAATTTCACTTCTTAAACTCTGAAGATTTTTTGTGATTATTTAGTCAAAGAACTGGGGCCAAGTTAAGTCATATAATGTGTCTGTTTTTCCTCTTGTTCTGGCTGGAAGAATATAGCCTCTAAAAGTCTGTTAAGTGTGTAGATGTCATCATTTAAGTCTTGAGTCATGGATTACGGATTAAGAATTACATTTTTCATTATGCTGTTGAGCGACTGAATTTTCAGTCCATGACTTTATATAACTTTGTATCCCTGTTATGTATACAAGTATGTCTTGTTATTCCAGTATTACCATGGCAAAATTAATCTCTGTGAATAAATGGTAAACAAACTATACCAGAATAGTTCTATATACTCTGAAGCCTATTAGAGTATATTTTTTATTTTACGGGTTTCAATGTAACATTTATATAGTAATTATGAACTTCAAGTAAACAACTTCAGAACTTAACCATCTAACCACAGTCTTTATACATTTTTCTTTTAATGAAATTAATATGTGCAGTATTCTTAGTCTCATATTTTCCTCTTCAGACACAGGTGACACAATCAAAAGTATCAGTTTCATGTACCAGAATTAAATCCCCTTTTTGAAAAAATGAAATCTGTATATCTCTTTTAATACTTCGTGAAATACCCAGCGATATTTTTCTAAAGCAAGCAGCCATTTCTTTCAGACATTTAACAGTTTTTACAGTGGATTTTTTCACAAGAGTCAGTTTAGACAGTTTGTGAGGAAACCCTAAGATACAGATAATATTAAATTATAATTAAAACTATTATTGTAGGGTCTTTACCTTAAAAAATAAAGCATGTTGATCCGACTGTTGTATAATAAAAATATAAAATTTAACTGAATTGAATTAAACAGACTAGTAGTGATACAGAACCTAAACTAAGTGATAACATTGAACATGAATTTGGGTACTAGAGCTTGCACCCTTTCTCCCCATATACTGTAGACATTTCCTTGCACGCATTTGAATTCAAAGAACTGTTCATGACAGCATTTTTTACATTCAATTTAAAGTCTTATTTTTACCTCAGAAAAATTACCAAGGTCAATAACTTTTTAAATCCATAGCTTGCTATGGGTATGACACTAGTTTAGAGCAGCACTGAACTGAGTTTGAATAATAACTTATGAATCAGTCTTTTATTTTTAAGTGAAAGATGATGTTACATGGAGTACACGTATATAGTATATATATAAGTATAAACTAAATCTTGAGGCAGATGGTAAGGAATTTTCTGGATTTCAATAGTGCTGATACTTTAAATTAAACACACACACACACACACACACACACACACACACACACACACACACACACACACACACACACACACACACACACACAGTGTGTGTCACACAATGATTCACTGTCTAAACAGTGAATCATTCCAAATACATTTTAAGGTCTACTATTAAGATATGTGTTTAATTAACAGTTTTATTAATTGTATTTTATTTCTATTTGGGTTCAAAAGCTTTAAAGAAATAAACTCGGTGACCTAAAATAGAAGTCATGTTTTCAAGAAAAAAAGGTTTCATAAATATTCAGTGAATTGCAGTATCAAGTTAGTGAATTGCTTGACCCTCACCTCAATTGCTTTTTTTCACTTTCATTCTGCTGATGGATACTGATGGAAAAAGACATTCCTGGCTGCCTGGGTGGCACATGTCTTTGGTCATGTGCTGAAATACCAGAAAAGCACAGAGCAAAACCCTGCTTTGCATTGCAAAACAAAAACACTACTTGTCAGTTCAGATGTGGGGTGGAAAGGTTGGGCTAGGGAGGGGGTTTTCTGCTGGTTGTCAGCACCCACGGCTGTGGAGTACCCATCTCGACAAATCGCCTCTGTCAGCTGAGGGATGGAACATGAGGCTCTGTTGTGGTTCTGAAGTACAGATCAATGTCAGGCGTGAACTACTAGCTTGACACTTTGAAGGCAGGGATGGTCATGTTTGGTTGCTGGTAGTGGAGTCAGAATGATGTTGACTTCTTTCCTCCATTTGTCCCTTAACAGACCTCAGTGGCTAACGCTGGTGAAAGGTTGGGGTGGAGTCTCTCTTTGTGTGTGTGTGCTTGTGAATGAGGGGGTCTAATTTCAGCTGCTTAGGCCTTGTTGTGCCTCGGAGTGCGTGATTTCAGGGTCATAAGCTCATGTCTTAGGAGGCCTCAGCTGCCTGCCTGCAGGCTACGATCATCTCACCAACAAGCACACGCATCTCACACCTACACAACTCTGCACTTTAACTAAGCACCAGGGTCAAAGTTAGCCCTAACACTGAAAAGCAGGATATAAATAAAAATGTCTTCTTCTTCCACCACATTCATGTTCATTGTGTGTTATCTGGGTTTGATATCCATACAACCATGTCATTGATTTACTGTTGTACACAAGCCAACTTCCATGTAGCTCAGATTTCAGATGCTTTCACCAGCACCCAAATGCCCCATGACTCAGCACACCGTGCCTTAAATAGGCAGCAAACAGGTTACAGATGAACTCTGGTATACTTTATACAGCATACCAGAAATAATTTAGACTTCTTCACTTTTTATACACTTCAGTGTGTTTAATTTTTATCTACATTTACAAAACCTACATTTAAACATCCAATTTCCCTAGATGTACCTCTACACGCTTTAGACACCTGGTTCCTTTTTGTTTGTGGTTCATTTCTGTTTGGAGAATCGTTTCTTGTTTTAATTAATATTTAGTTTGCTATTTGTGTAATTTTTTTTTGCTTTATTTTAGTTCCTTGTTATTTAGAAGTTCAGAAGTCTTGTTTATTTTCGGATTATCTTCATGGTTGCCTTATTAAGCTTTATTTTATGTTTTTGTTAAGTCTTCGTTTCTTGTTAGTACTGATGTCTTTGAAGGCTATCTAACTTCCCTTCAGTCTCACCTCTCTGTTTTTCTTCTGTCTTGTAATGTTTCCCTGACTCTGTCTTCTCTTTGTCACGTTAATCTCATTCCCCTGTTTAACCATGTTTTATTTCCTGTTTTATTTTGGTAGCTGTTGTTTTCTGTTTATTGTGTTGAGTTTTAACCCTTAGTGATCCCTTATGTGTCAGGTGTATCAGAAACAGATGAGACCCATTTCATCTAAACACAGCGTCTCTGTGGCTTTCAAACCCCAAAACATGCTGCGCCAAAAAACTGGTCCACCCCAAGGCTCAGGATAGAGTAATATCAGAGTAATATAGTGTACGCTGTTAAGTGCCAGGAGGATTGCCATGATTTATACATATGGGAAACCAAACAACCTCTGCAGTCTATTTACACCTACAGGCCAGTGGACACTTTCAACGATGAGGATGTACAGATCCTGCACAGGGAGGAATGCTGGTTTGAGCGCAGAGTCAAGGAGGCCATTTACTTGAAAAGGGAAAGACCATCTCTGAATCGAGGAGGGGGCCTAAGGGTACATCTTTCACCATCTTACAATGCTGTGATTGCAGCCATTCCCCAACTCTGTGAATGGTACTCATGGCCATTGATCAGTGGTTGTTGATCAATGGTCATGACAATTTGCATATTAATGATCATAAACTGACCTCACAGCCAATTGTTCATTCAGTGGTGCTAGTTTCAGTCACTGTGCAAATGTACTGTTTATAAGGTTGGGGAAAGCTGGAGTCAGCTGAGACTGAAGAAGTCCCTTGGATAAGTGACAAAAAGTTTCTCCCACTGAAAACGCTACGTCCAGATGAAGAGAATCAACTTTCTGGGATAGTAATAAGATTGTTCCCAGAATTTTGGAAATGCTCAAAATGTTGGCTGCTCTACTCTACTCAAATTATCTTTTGGCAAGATACTAAACCCCAAGTTGCTCTTTGACACATTCATGAGAGTTTTAATGTCAGAAAAAGTACTTAGGCATAGAAAGAAGTGCTTGTCTGAATGTGGCAAGCTGTACAAAACAGTACAGTACAGCAGCAGTCATGTCTTTCTGTTCATCTTCTTTCTGTCATTGTATAAAGCAACATGGTAAAAACAGCTGTTCACAAACACCAAACAAATGAATAAATAAAAATAATAGAAACATGCATTTATTGTTTTTCCTCTTCGCAAACTACATGTTTATTGTATAAGACAACATAATCAACTACAGACGCCGTTAGCGTCACTGTTTTTAATCAACAGTTATTTACACATATGCATGACACTAAAGTGCCACTGCACCAACAATTGTTTAGGAAAATGTTTTTAAAAACAACAACATAACGTACATAAAATATTATATAATATTCACAAGGTAGACATAACACTGGCATAATATCACAGATCAGCTACTAGAAATCATATTTATGATTTGTAAGGATTTAAGTGTTATAAAAATATTTCCCACAAGCTCCAAACATTCATTTTTTATTCTCTGAAATAGCTCAATGGTACACTTCAACACTTTTAGATCTAAAAACTTAAGTTGCTCCATCTGTTAGTCATTCTTCTGCTTAGGATGCATGAAAACCCAGGGCAAGGCATAGTGATCACAATGTTTCTGCACCTGCAATCTCCCTGACAAAGGAGACTGCCAAGGCAATCACTGAGAAAATGAAAATACTGTATAAGACTCTGTAGGTAGGTGTCCTTTTATTCAGTTGCTGCCTGCATGCTATTTCTTTATACGGTCATGAACATTTGTTCATCTTGGCTAAACGCTCACTTATATATACTTTTTCACATTCATATCAATATGATTGGATGAACAGCAGCTCCAGAGAGAGAAGAAGAATGAGGTACAGCTTAACATAGGAGGACACTGTAGGAATCATCACTTTGACATCACGGTTGTTGAAATAGATCCCCTTTCGGTCTTGCTTAGTTTAAAATGTCTTGCTTGCTCAGTCTATTAAAGACTGTGATTGTGCCAGACTCAGGTCACTTTTGAATTAACATTCTCCACAAGGACATTCAGATAACATTGCTGAAATGAACCACAACATGCAACATTTCTGTAAATTAGTCAGCACTGTTCAGAGGTGCCAAATGTATAGACATTCTTTATTTAAGCAGAAGTACAGATAGATACCTGTGTTTAAAAATACTCCAGTGAAAGTACCAAGGCAACTTTTTTACTCAAGTAAAAAGTGCAGACGTACCGGCTCTGAAATGTACGTAAGAAAGAAAGTAGCTCCTCGAAAGACAGTTTTCCTATCTGTTATATGCAAAGGTAACTGAACCTTTATATCTATAATATAATATAATATAATATAATATAATATAATATAATATAATATAATATAATATAATATAATATAATATAATGATTGCAGTCAAGGGTTAAATCTATTGTAGTGGCTAAGCGTGAAGAAAAGAATCACAACTCACAATAATTTCTGTTGTGAGCTCCAGTACAGGCTGTGATCAGGTGACCTTTGTGGATTTACAAAACTGAATTCAGCAACATGTAAGCAGATGTTTCACGAGCTACCTTGGTTGATTTCCATTCACTACACTGACAGTACACTCAACTATCGTTATACTAGACAGTTGTTACAAGTTGTAAATGTGCAATTCAGTAACTGAATCTAAGCATCATCTGCTACACTTGATGAAACCTAACTCTGACTGTGAGCACCACAGGTACTGTGCAGCAGTCCAACGAAAGGCTTTACTAAACAATTAACTCCAATACTGCAAGCTAACCCTGTTTATCCTGGACTAAACTCCACATGACTTTCATGCAACATTTGAATAATACAAAGTGTTTTGCAGGACAGTTCACAAAACATAGTTTATCCAAACACATATCATGTACTGTGATTGTACTGCCCTGTTTCAGCCCACTTAACCCCCCCCCCCAAGTATAAGCGCTACAAATAAACCTAAAGTAACAAGCCTGTTTTGAAAATGTAAGGAGGACAAAGTATAGATATTTGTTTACAAAGCGTAGGGAGTAAAAGACAAATGTCAAAAAAATGAATACTCAAGTAAAATACAAATACCTAAATACCTGGAAATTCTACTTTAGTACAGTAACAAAGTATGTGTACTTCATATTTTCCCACCTCTGAGCCATGGTACATAACGTCTCAGGTTTCACTTTTCTTCACTTGGCAGCTATATTTTGATACTCTGGTAATTAGATACTGTAGTAAATCCATCAGACTGTTTATAAACTGTGGTTTATAAATGACAGATCACTTGTCTGGAATGAACTGTCCTGAGCTATCTTGTCTCTATTTCAGGAATAATTTTTTAGAAGTAATTAAGAAAGTCACTGCAGTTTTCTTGTGTGTAAATGCATACTAAGCATTGGCTTTGGAGAAGCTTGTGGAAAGTTGCTGTTATGATATAACCTAAAAACGAAAAGCATCTAGAGGCAACAATCAAATCAGATCTCGTTAACATTTGTTTAGAAGTTATAAATATTTCAAGCTGTAACAGATGGGTATGAGTTTGGTGATTTTGGAGACGTATGTGCCTGTGTGTACCTTTGGAAAAAGCAGTTAAATAGATTTGGGTAGAGTAGGAGGTTATCAAAAGGTGAGTGTATTTTTTGCATACACCATTAGAAAAATCATTTTATTGTCATTGTGTGTTAACACAAATGACAAGTGAGTAGAATTATGACATAAAAATGTCATTAAAATGTCACATTAAAGAAATGTTCTTTAATGGAGTGGCTTGAGATACAAGTACTATCCAGCTGAAGTCACCTGAGCCAGTCGGATAGTGAATGAAAATTCTGTTAACCAGTCAGTTCTTTCTCTTCTAAAAACATGAATTAAATTATTGTAGAAGGCACACGAGAAAAAATCTAGTGTGAGAATGCACTGCCTCCTCTTTTTGTTTGCATCTAATGACAGCTGTTGTTTTTCCAGCATGCAGTCCATGCGATGTAGCAGTGTTCATCCAGAATTAAACAGTCACAGATTTCAAATGCATTTTTTTAAATCCTATTAAGCAGTTTACCTTTTTAATATGAACATTTAGAGTAGAATATTCCCATTGGACTAATATTGTATGAATCACATACCTTGTCATTGCATTGTCACAGAAAGGCCTTGAAAGCACTGTTGCTTCTTTGCAAAGAATGATGTAAATACCTCTTTAAAAGGTTTTATGAGTGCACACCTAATAGACCTCATATCACTGTAGAGAAATACACAGGCAATACCTACTGAAGAAAAGCAATTTCTCTGTGGCTGGTTTCAGGTGCACTCAAAACTCTTTAAAAACTTTTTCTGTATGGTTTAGTATTGTAACTCTTTTAACTGATTTATTACACATAACTATTTTTTCATTTCTTTTGGCTCTGCATATGCAAAGCTCTTCAAATTACCATCACATATGAACTGTGTCCTATTAACACGCTTGCCTTTCCTAGTAGTTGCTGAATAGTTGTATTAATTACTTGTTAATCTGCTTAACTGTAGGTAATAAAGGTATTGCAGTGCAGTGGTTTGAATCATATGTATTTAATAGACTCTAATTTGTTCATATAAATAGCAAGTCTTTTTCTGACCAATTCTATTTACATTGCACATGCTTCAGTTCAGCATTGTGCTCCACCCTGAGCCTGTCGCTGGCAAAGTTTACTTCCTGTTAAAAGGGATTTTTTCCTTGTCACTGTCACCAAGTGCTTGCTCATAGGGGTTCATCTGATTGGTAGGGTTTTCTCTCTATTATCGTAGGATGTTTATCTTACAATGTTATTGTGATTTGGTGCTATATAAATAAAAACTGAAGTGAATTTTGCACAGGGAGTGACGCAGGTCCCGCACTAACAGAATTGATCATTGCTGTTTGCATCCAGCCAACATATAGTTTAGATTTCTCTATCAGCTGAAACAGAGGCCATCCAAATGGCTATAGCTGTGGTTGTTGATTGCAGATAATACATGAATTGTGCCTGTCGTCTGCAGCCTTACTGGACATGCAGCTGAACACCTTCTGTAGTAATTGTTTAAGCTTTGCTAGGTTATCTATCCGTGTATGAGCAAAGCTTAAACAATTACTACAGAAGGTGTTCAGCAGCATGCCCAGTAAGGGTGCAGATGACAGACACAATTCATATAATTAAATTCATATAATTAAACTTGTTGTATCATATTGGGTTTTGTATATATATATATATATATATATATATGGGGTTGTCGTCATGCAGCCGGGCTGGTGGTGTGGACAACTACATTTGTAAAAGCGATAACTCCAGAGCTAGCTGACATAAGATATTCAATTTGATACGATAGATGTATCTACTAAAAGTTCGAATCTCCGTAACCTCAGTCTCAAGGTCAAAGGTCAGATGTCAAGTTTTCTGAAAATCTTGTGAATGCTGTTTCACTGGCTGCTGTAGAACAATAGTTTCCAATTTTGTGGGAAAAATGAAGTAATCTTATGCTGTGGACACCTTGACATGCTAGCTTATGCTGGACATTAGAACATATCTAAGAGCTATACAATATTTTCCTTTTTTTAGATTGCTTTCATAAAAGAAAGATGCTCTGATTGGCTAATTCAAAAGGAGAAACCCTTAGACTGCTACAGATTGTCAGGTGACAATTCATTGTACTGAACCCCATCTGTGTCAAATTACAGAACCATATGATATCACTAAATATGCAAATTTAACAGTAATTTTTTTTTCTTTTTTTTGTAGGAAAATTAAAAACTGGCCTCATGTAACTCAGTTGTGTGATTCATTAATTCAAATATGATCTTCTGGTGGAAAGACCTCTACATGGAAACCTACTGAAAATGTGCTTTTCACAAAAATAACTATATAGAGACACCAACCCACATATTAAAATGCTTTGATAAAGGCTAAAACCAGGCCTGCAGATACAGTGGAGGAAATATTTGTTCTCATGTAGAATTTGTAACTTTGCTCACTTACAAAGAAATTGAGCACTCTGTAATTTTATGGTAGTTTAATTTTAATCCAAATCAAATAATTATATGTCCCACTGCATGTACCTATAATGGAGCAGAATTCAGTTTTTCTCTTGAATTATAAACTTAACTGCACTAGCAGAGGTCGGCAATCACAGCTGAATAGATCTCAGCTGTGATTTCACAGGGTTTATGTAAATTATAAGTTCACACGGTGAATAAACACATAAAAATTAGGGTTATTACAGTATATGTGTACTTATAATAACAGAGAAGAATTGTTTTTTTATTGAATTACAAACTTGATTGCATTAGTAGGACATAAAATCTGTCATTATACATAAAGAGATAAAGAATGTCGTGCAGTTACAGTGCAGTACATGTTCGCATTATAATCACAGAAATCTCCACAGTTTCAGCCATACAGGTTTAATGAAACTGTAAAATACACAGTATATAAAACATTCACACTTTTTTTTGAAAAGGTTCATGATTTATTTCAGTCATCATCATATCAGAGTATGATGTTATATTGAATTACATGACATGCAAAAGTCTAGAAAAAACACCAACAATTAAGGTGGTATTTTTTTCTGCTAACATGCTAACCTGTGTTTCAAGGTAATCTCATACGCAGTGTTGTTTTGTCACAGCTTTTTAATTATATCTTTGGTTGAAAATATAAAGTACATAAATAATGCCTATCCTGGATGGTAGCAGGAAGACATAGACTTGTTTTGTACTCACATAACAATAAATTAGAAGACGACATCAAAAAAGTACCAATAAAATCTCAAATAGTTGCAAACTGTAATTTTAAAGAAAAAAACTCACTTTCGCAAAGATTTGCAATATTTGATAACACAGATCCACATTCGGTGAAAAGTCTTATCTTTAGTGCACGTGAAACAACATGCTCAGAATGGGTGACCATTTGTTTCTTATTGACAGCTTCGTGACACACTTGCTGTGAAGCTGGATGACTTTGAGAAGCAAGCTGCTAGATTTGACAAAAGTATTGTGCATTTTATTTGTGGACTCTAACAGATTTTATAAGACTCTAACAGATTTTTATAAAAAAGCGTGACAGAACAGTCTGCTGTCATTCCCAGGTATGTAGGGGGGAAGACGGGGAATAAGGTCATAGCAAAAGCCTTGGTAGAAGAGGCCCCAAGGTCCCGAACAGAAGGTACAAATCAAAGTTACTATCAAACAGATATAAATATAGAAAAAAATTAGAAAATGTTTAGTGAATAAGACCTACTCCTCTTCTGGTGTCACACAGTTACACATCCTTATCATTTGAACAGCTTTTTGAAGTGCTGTCAATCATCCTTCTGTCATCTTCATCATCAAGCCCCTTCAGCAGTTCTGCATGAGTCCTGAGAGTCTAGAAGATCCTGAGGTATTCAAGTATACCTGCTGTTTATCTTCCAGCTCAGTATGTACCGCAGACCTGAATCAGCGCCTTTTGGTTACACACAACACAACACAGTCATCCATCTTCCTTTCATTTCGTTTCACTTGACATAACTGCCAGATGAAAGTAGATAAAGAAAGCCTAATTTTTAGTACCGGAAGAAATGTTCAAACTAGGAATTTTGCATATCTGTAAGATAAATTAAAAAATGGAAATAAGTATAACATTACTGCCCTTCTAGCCCTTCTAATAGGCAATCAATGTAGACCAACTTTGTAGATCAACTTTTTTAAACTTTAATATTTTAAATGTTTTAAAAAGCTCTTTCTAAGGTTCTACATACTTAAGAAATTATGCTAATACCCATCCTCTCTTCATACCTTTCTCCACATATGGTATTCTCGAAACTTCCATCCAGTGTTTCTGTCACAAGTACCACGTTCTCTTCTTCAAGCCTTCTCACACCCATCATCTCATCAGAGACCTCCTTTTTGGAGTGAATTTAACCGTGCCTATAATTAAAAGAACACAGGACACTTTTAATTGCTATTTCTTAATATTACTAAAGTAAACTAATGTAAAGCATACCTTCAAGGGGCAGCTGCCATAGGAAAGCATCACTATCAGATATGCTGTTTCTACTATGTCATCAACTTCATGTAGCAGAGAAGACCATTTTGGTCTTTTTGCCTTTTTCATGAATCTGACAACTCATAACACTATTTGTTGGTCTGTTAAGGAAAACTATACATACCACCAACACACAAAAATAGACTGAAAACAATCAAACAGGAGCAACATAGTACTGCAATAAAAACCATTATGTACTTAGACACCCCATAAGCACCTGTTTTCTTGTGAAGGTGCTGAGCTTGCTGTTTGACACACAAATCAAGGTGTTTTATCGTTGTCTGGAAATCTATAAGTGTGCCCTGACCTCTTTATCCTTTAAGAACAAATGTAAACTGTTAATGATGTGTTCAGCCAAGCAGATTAAACACAAACTTTATGCACACAAAATAAGCATCCACTCTGCGTCCAGTCCTGAACATCAAGATGTCACATTGCTTTGTTAAACATTTCACAAACATAAAACCCTGCTGTTATCAAGTTTTGTCATATAAACATGTAAAATTAATTATAGAAACTGTGTTGAAAATCGGACTGACCATTACAAAGAATTCTATCTGTTAAGGTCCAGGACAGGTTGGGTGAGTTTCCTCATCTCCTCTCCAGGTGATTTTAGGTAGCTCCTTCAATGCCTCCACCTTTGGGTGGGTTCTCTCTTCCCCACACCTTCTAGCCATTAGCCATCAGGAGGCTGAGAACTTAAAGACAGGCTGAGGCTCGGATTCTCTGCCAAATTGCACTTTTTACTTTAGTGGTAAATTGGCTCCAGCTTATGTCTTTGAATTCCTTGGCTCACAGTATTCTCACAACTGTTTCCCATCTTCCATACAGAATCCAAGACCCAGTGCCCATTTATTCATCTGAAGGACAAACCGGATCAATCTTAAGGATTTTCTAGTGTATTCATCCCCACATTTACCTCCGGCTCACTCTCACATGCTGAAATCTGTTCTACCAGACACAAAACTGCCTGGCTACTCTCCACCGTGCCAGCTCTCCCTGATCTGGAATCCAATTTGCCCACTGACACATTCTCTCACCACCTTTTTGCCTTGGACCACAAGTAAGACAAGCCCATTAAATCTCAATGAATACCATTGCCCACTCTCTACCAACTCCAACTAACATTGTGTTTCCCTGTTTCCCAGTATGGTATCAGTCTCCAGTCTGTGCTCTTCGTCCTTGCTTCCCCCACACCAGGGGTCTGCAACCTTTAACACCCAAAGAGCCACTTGGACCCGGTTTCCATGCAAAAGAAAACACTGGGAGCCGCAAATACTTTTTGAAATCTAAAATGAAGATAACACTGTATATATTGGTTTTTTTACCTTTATGCTTTGTGTGAACAACTAAAGTAAGTAAGTAAAGTTTATTTATTAAGCGCTTTTCACAGACAGGCAGTCACAAAGCGCTGTACACAAATATTAAAATAAACAATACAATCAATAGACATTATACAACTAAGGTGTGTTGCTTATGAAATCCATGAAGTGCTACAGAGAAAATTACATTTTATTTAAGTAAATAACACATTTTAAACTCTTAAAGAAATATAACAAAAGGAAAGACACCCAGCTGAACTAAAATGATCCATGTAGCAAACAAAAACTGTTGTGAGCCGCCACCCTTATATCGCCTTTGGGCTTTTGGAGCCTTGACCTGACTTTTAAAAAGTAATTGGGAAAAAAAGCACTATGCTGCTAAAAAAAAATAGATATTTGCAAAATTATGCCTAAATATGTGTTTTACCTTGTTAATGTGTGTGGCGGGGCGTGGTCTGCAGTGCCGCTGCATGGGAGGCGGCACCCGCAATCACGCCTCGCCGCCTTAAAGTCTGTGCTCTCTCTGCTGTTGTGTTGTCGGGCTGTGAGCTGAAAAGCTACAGCCGGCTGTATGCGTACAGCAACCGTGTGTGAAAAGTGGTCAATAAAGAGATGTTGAAAAGCATGTTCATGCAAACATCGTCGAGTCTGCCGTGATATGTTTACAATAAGACTTCTGGTCCCGAACCTCTGCGCACAGCGTCTGCAAATCGGGGCTTTCATCTTTACGCAGGACTGTAAGCTGTCATCTGTGAGGCATGAGCGGTGTTTGTTTTTAACATAGTTCACGGTGGAGAACAGCTGCCGACATAATGTGGATCCAGATCCATAATTGGCCTACCTGGTGTCGAAAGTCTCGATAAATGCACCGGCTTCCGCGAGTGTGACGCTTTTTTTGAGCGATGAAAAAATAATAAGATATAATTTTATTTTTACATTTCAAAATCACAATAATCTTCCAATTTAGAACTACAAGTTAAAAAAAGAACTAAACACAAATAAAATACACTTCAGCTAAATACTTCTAATTTATTTTCCCAAACCACCCGGAGCCGCAAAATAAAGACTAAAGAGCCGCATGCGGCTCCAGAGCCGCGGGTTGCCGACCCCTGCCCCACACTATTCACTAGTTCTCACCTCTCCATTTGATCCAAAAACCTATGGAATGTGATGCACCGGAATCGGCACATGAAATCTGGCTGGATTATGATGAACCTGGTGAAGTCACTGGTGGAATTAACAACTCATTTGTAACACACACACACACAATTAATTCTCAGAAACATTACTTATGGCTATATAGCTGTAAAAGTCAAATTCAATGATAATTACTGGGATGCAGCAAGCAGTCACTGGTAATACAAGAATGCAACTTGTCTCAAAAAACATGAACCAACCCGGTTATTAGTCATTAGTTAAAGGTCTACCATATTGTTTTTCTTCGGAAGGCTCCAACAAGGCCGAGATGCAGGAGCTGGTGTGCTTTCATCAGCAATCTGTGACGTTATTGCAATGTGTCATTTTTACATATTCTACTAAGTTTTAAGAAGAAGCCTGATGTTTTTTGATTCAAAGACACGTAACATATGTATGCGTTACCAGGGTGAGACAGACTGCTCAAGCCCCGTTTTGTACCATTTTTCACATCAGAAGTTTAATTTGACAAATTAACTAGTAAAGGTTTCCTTTACTCTGAATCATTGAACATACAGGTCTGTCATGAGTCATCCTAGCTTACAGAGTGTGTGGAGTGTGAAATTGAGGACACAAAATGCAAACCCAGAAGCAAGCAGTATTCAACAGAAAGCGATTTGTTTTATTATGCTGTAAAATAGTCAAACAGGCAAAACATAAAGTCCAAGAGGGAACTGAAAACTATCACAAACAGACCCAGCAGTGAGGGGCACAGAAACAAACACTTTCACAAAGACTAAGGGGAAATAGCTCTACATATGCACACAGAAGGGCAATCAGGGCAAGTGGAGACAGCCAGGGAAAACAAGACACAGATGAACTAATTGCCACAGACAACACAAGGGAAGGAAATTTAAATACAAACACAAGTGACCAAAGACTACCAAAGGAGGACAGGAACTAAACAAAGACAACAGACTCCACAGTACAAACTTGACACAGGAGGGTACAAGGGGAAAAGTAAGAAAACAAGAGACTATAGAGAATAAACTCTAAGTGGGATACTAATGGCAAAAACATTAACTGAAGCAAAGCACAAAGCCTCAAAATGATAAACAAGTATACACACTAACAAACCAAATAAAACACTTAATACGAAAGAAAGATTCCAGAGATTCCATAACTGAGTTCAAAACCCAGGACCATGACAATATCAAGCATGAAGAAATGAGTGGATTTTTAGGCAAGTTCTATTGTTTTGGGGTTTTTTGCCTCAGTACAAACATAGTCAGAGGTTTTTTAAATGTCTTCACTATTAAATCTATCTGCTGAGAGTTATTACCACATCCAATGATATAAATCAAAAAGAAAAATGTTGGTAAGGTTATTTTTTTAAAGGACAGTCTTAGCCCCGAGAAAATACAGCTACATTTAGTACGAGTATTTATTGTTAATTAGTTTGTTTTTCTGTTTTTGGTTTTTTGGTTTTTTTCCTTAAACACAGCAGTCTACTCTAAGTATGCAGTTATACCTCTGATTTCAGTTAATAAATACTCAGAAGTTCATGTCTTGTTAAAAACTCTATATTCTATATATTCCATATCACGCTCTCAAACATCAATTCCAATGCATATACACGGAAGATGCATTTGTTTGCCTTCAGTGGTCTTCAAAATAAAAGCCCCAAAGTTATATTTTAATTTCACACAAAGATGTAAAAAGCAGGAACCGATGGGGGATTTATCAAAGAAAAGGCAAAATTTATATTTATTTATGTTTGAATGCTCACTTCCTAATGAGCTTACAGAGGTCTGTCAGAGGCAGCCAGCAGACAAAATGTGGCCATACAGTTCCATACAGATTGTCTACCTATTCTTGTCTCATTACCAAATAAAACAAAAACAGGGTCCAGTTCAAATTGCTAAACAACATGAAGTGTCATGCAGCACATGATAAGTGTTTTGCCAGTCCTGTTCCTGTCTGATTTTTCAACGTACTTCACTGTGGAATTAGATGCTTCCAGCAAACGGGTTGCTGCCATCCACTCGCAATGGTCAAGTTCTGATGAGCTATGTTCTTGTTTATTTTTTTTCTCTTATTTTAGTTCATTTTTCCCCAAGAGCACAATTGCAGTATTGAGAAGCAGGAGCTGCTGGGAGCCAACACACTTTTGGAGAAATAGAGACGCAGGCTTGAGGGGGCAGAATATCCACTCACGCTGGATAAACCACAAGAATCTCACCCACATAAGTCAGCTAAGCACCTAAACTTCAGACTCGGTTGAGCAGGTGATTAATATGCCAAGGGCTAATGCAGGGGCCTGGTTTTGAGTCTGCCCCAAACCTTTTCCTGCATATCACTGCTTGCTTTGTTGTAACCTCTGACTGATGAAAACCAAAAAATGTCTTTAAGGATAAGAAAGACCTCAAACCCCCTTCTGCAATTTAATTTTACCATAACTTGCTGTCTAAATTCTGCTTGAGAAGATAGAGTTGGTTCATGGACATTTAACATTATGGTCTTTTATATTTTTCCTGTCAGGTTCTGCAAGTTGAGGTTTTTTGTGCAATTACTGGGGCCGAATTTTTAACCAGGAAGTACTCTGAAATAAAGGTTTTATTTGTAACATCCATCACCTTTAAATATTTGGATACACTTTTACATTTTTACCGAACATAAGAAACAAGAGGTGCAAGGCAAGTTTAAATTGTACCCACTTCAACAAAAGCAAGGAATAGTGACAAATAAAACTGAATGATGACCTTCATATGTGCAGACATATTTGATTTCTGTTTCATGTGGATAATATTTCCCCCCTCACCTAAAAGCTGAGAACACAAGACTGTTTATCTCCCTTACTCCATTTTCCACTTCATAAGATGTGTGCTTTCAGCGTAGCCCTCGGCCAGTGCTGCTTTATGTTGTGTTGAGTCCTACATGACTCTGCTTTAAGAATCGAAACTGCACCGAATGGACTGGACCTCTGACCTTTAACACTGACACAGCACACTCTGCAGTTGCCAAGAAAGATATATGGGGTTCTTGCTTTCAGTTTAGTCACTTTTTTGTCAAACCCTGCAATTCCCTGATGCTTTGCAGTCTGTCAGTTTCATCAAGCTGCATTACAGGATGGAACAGGAGTGCGAAAGAGGGAGTATCTTTGTGATGGCAGTGCAGGAAAAATGATCTAAAAAAATATGTTCTGTAAGAAAACACATATTTGAAATATGATGCTGATGTTAGTGCTTGGAAATTATATGAAGCAAATTAAAAAGTGTGTGTGTGTGTGCGCGCGCGTGTGTGTGTGTGTGTGTAAAGTGTGTAAAATATAATTTTTATATATTATACACTATTACATATGTTCAAACTTTGAATCATAAATTGGCACCAGAATCACCAGAATCAAATTGGACAATGCTTAACAGAAATTAAAAATTTGATTTCATTTGAGACAAACTGACCCAGGTCTTAAAAATAAAAAACATTCACTACATATGTAACATATTTCTCAGTTATATGTACCATCTAGGAACTCCAGAATTTTGTTCTAATCATATTAGACTATCTACGGATTTTTTTTTTCGTTTCTGTGATGAAACGTGTTATTTCTCAAAGTATTTTATATTTTCAAACAACAATTTATGCATGCTCCAGGACAATAGCTTCTTTAGTCACAGATTACTTCAAATAATGTCTTGAGGTAAGTATAAATACTGTAGGTGGAGGTAACTGTTATAGTGCCACTGATTAGTACATGTTGTTGTTGTGGCGGTAACTTGCTGGCTCTGGTGTGCACTTGGTAATTTTGTCTGCACTGCACTGGTAAAATAATCTGTTTCTAAATAAATACATAAGTAAATAAAGGCACTGTGAGCTTTCTGCTTTTGCAATTTATGTATACTCTAAAAACTTGAAACTCTTCTTTCTTTACCACTCACTACATCCAAAACCTGAAAGTCCTCATTATGTAAAACAATATGCAGATCTCAGTTCTGCATCTTAATAAAAAAACAACCTCCTTGCTTGTTTTTCTGCTTTAACTGTGTAGCTTACTTGTCCCATTGTGAAAATTCTTGGAAGCAATAGCAGAAAGCTGCCACTGTTCCTACAGCTCACTGACCACCAATGAAAAAAAAAATCATGAAATAATTAATATCCATTTAGGGTGCTCAGTTAATAGGTTCAGAGAGGAAATAAATAAAAGGAAGTACTAATGGTGACACTGTGACTATAAAACACATTGTAGAGTGGCCAACTCTATTAAAAGGTGTACAAATGTTCAATAATATCTTTAAATAGAGCACAAAACAGCAACAGTTGTGCAGTTCAATACCAAAGTGAAATCTTCATTAGACCCTGGAAAGTCATAATATTGGAACTCATAATTCTGCATTTCCCCTCGCAGCAACTGAGTACATAATTTCGCCATCGTAAATGATGTGGGGGTCCCCACTGCTCATTTGCACCAAATGGATGAAGATGCACGACAATGAATATACCAGAGCTATTACTCTCTCACTATGACCTTTACACAGGAGAGGTAAGCGGAACATATGTTCTCTAACAAGAATTCTTTTTCTGTAGCTCCTATTTATCTCTTGGGTCTCATAAAGTCTTAGTCCTTGTTGTTTATGGTGACCCTTAGTTTCTCAAGCCAGTCCCTATGACAGGGGATTTTGCTGCCTTATTATGGTTATAAAATAAAATTCAGTCCAGAACTTCACGTCCTTGCTGAACTCGGGTACATCAACATTCAGCCACTTTCACATTTAAAGGAAGCAGATTCCTAATTTTGCCACATGATAAGGTTGTGTACATGAATAATTCAGTGTAACTCTACTGATTGTACTCAGACTGTGAAGTCAAAGAGAAAAATAAATAAAAAGTTCATCCTGCTGATTTACACCATTGTCATTTATAAACATTTGTGGTTGTGTTACTAGTTACATACCAGTAATGGCAATTAACTGAATATTAATTGTGTGCTATTCCAACATCTTCAGGGAACACATCAGAATGGCAGTAATAAAATCTAAGCTATCAAAACATGTGTTCTACTGGTCATTAGATACCTAGCTGAAATAACAAGTTGGCCATGGGAGGAGATAGATGTCAAGACATGAAAACTCCACACAATGCATGGAGATCTTCATCAAAAAGTCCCTGATGTTCTATGAGATATGATAAGAGAGAGGGTGAGAACTAATGAGTGTCAGGGCCACAATCCAAGATGAAGTATGGAACATCTGAAAATATATGAGAAAAATGCCCTCCAAAATGAGCAGGTCCATGAGTACCTCAGGCAACTAAAGACAGATGGTGATGAGGAACTGTACGAACAACCAAGCCCCTGCATGGGATGTGTTATCAGCAAATGGAAGTGGCTGGCATTAACAATTCCTACCTGTGGTTATAAATGGTCAATCAAAAGGACAGCATGGCAGAACAAGAACAGGGTGTAAGCACCAGATCGAACATAGCTGGGACTAACACAGCTGACAGGGCCCAAGGCTGTGCAAAGGTGCCCAGGAGACTATTCATTACAAAGTAGCTAAATTTAAAATGCAAAATGGGACAGCATACAATGAGATACACAACCAAGTGGTTGGTGATTAGCAGTTACTGTTACAAGACACAAGAGAAAAACTCGACAATAGTGCCAAATTATAACTTTTATATTGTAAGGTAAGGATCCTAGGATGATAGACAGAAAACTCCAACTATCAGTTGACCCCTTTAAGCAAGCACTTGGCGACAGTGGGAAAGAGAAATTCCCCATTGACAGGAAAAGACCTCCAGCACAATGAGGCTCAGGGAGGGGCGGCCATCTGCCATGACTGGGGTGAGGGAAAACAGAAGAGAGCAGTGGGACACATGTGGGATAGAGCCAGAGTTTAAAAATAATTAAAAACAATAGCAGTGTATAAACAGATCTAGCAGTTAAGAAGACACACTTATCTTCAGAAGCCCCCAGCAGCCTAGGCCTATTGCACTGTATGGGACGGTGCAAGGTATAACTATAAACTTTATTTTTTTTTAAAAAAGGAAAGCCTACTCCAGAACCTCGAAGAAAATTAGCTATGGTCACAAGATTCTGTAGCTTCATGTTTCTTGGAGTAAACTCACCAATTACCATTAAAGCTAACACCCAATGTGTTTCATACTCAAACCAGTAGTTGGTCTGGTGCCAACGACCAAGCTCAGAGTCACTAAATCAGTTTTTTTCCTCATTCTTTTGAACATTAGCAGAACCCAAGTATGCCAAGCTTTACAAATTTTGACCACATGATTAGCTAATTACAACAATTCATTTCTTCCTAATAAAATGAATCATTTCTGGATGGATATTGCAACAGTGTCACAACTATGCAAGAAGTTAGTTAGTTAGAAGTTAGTTACAAATTTTTAAAAAAGATCTAAGTGAGATCAAAATGAAGAGTTCACAGTTCTGAAGTGCTGTGTTCTTACATATGACTAATTAATAATGACTGGTGATTATTCACAGACACCTTATCGAACTGATCCTATGGGAAGATGGTCTCTTTATATATTTATACATTTGTAACTTTAGAAAATTTGGGAACATTTTAAAAGAATAAAGTTGTTAGTAGGTTTCAGAAAAGTCTTGTGCATTAAAGGTTTATAATAAAAAGAATAGAAGAATGGCTTATGTCTTGGTTGACCACTTAAGCTTTCAAATTTCATATGATGAAAATCATAAAAACATTTTGTGGAAATTTGTGTTCTCCAGCCACAGACATATATTACCAAAATAAAATTAAAATGAATCCAGTAGTACACATTAGCACCACAAACAAGGCAGATATATGAGACTATTATTAAGAATAAACCACATAAAAGGCCATGATTTATATAATTGTCACATTTGATAAATGACAGTAATGCCACTGTCTTCTCAAGGTAACATTTTGAAGAAATCCAGCATTTCTTCTGCTTCATTTATTCTCCAATACGAATTGTTCTTTAGGGCATTTCAGTTCATTTTCTTTTTATTCCTGCTAAAAGCTGTCATACTCAGTTCTTCAGGTAATATGCTACTGAAAAGTGCCTGTTTTATTTAATGTAGACACAATCTCTAAAAGCTGAAATGTATTAGAAATCCTGAATGGAGAAAGTGTGATGTTGTTATGCGAGTCAAAAAATTCTTTATGCATAATGGTTTAATGAGACCTTTATAAGATTAATTTTCTGAATAGGTCTGATGAGATATTCAAACACATCAGATATTCTTATAATTAAACGTAAGTAAACTGTGAAAGCAGCAAAGTATAACACAAGAGCTGTAGAGTGAAATATTCAAAAAGATGACAAAGAACCCCCAAGAAGGCAAACAGCAGGGATGCATAACAATAAAAAAAATAGCTTTCAGTTATTTCCACTCATCCATTAATTGAGGAATACAACAATAAAAAACTGAATTTAAAAATAAAATTCACACTAATGTGACCAAGTAGCCATCTGGTGTGGGAACTAATAGAATTGTAAGAGAAAAGAGCAATGTGCTAGGTTCAAAGAGAAAAGTTGAATTTTATGACTAGTTTAAGGGCTCAAAATATAAAAATAGGTAAATAGATAAACACAGGCAAAATTTTGAATTAATTAAGGTGATTTTTTAATTACTTTTGTCTTCACTGTGTCATAGCACAAACGATTGCTGTGCAATCGTGTGCTTTAATTTGCTTAACTATGCTTGAAACTTATAAAATCTAGTTAAACCTGAGGCTTATTATACATTTTACACACAGTATAAAAACTCAGCAAGGATTTAGCTGTCACCTAAGAAACCATCATGCCTAAAGCAAATCGGTTTAGACTTGAGAAAGAGAATTGTGGATGCTCACAAAACAGGAACTGGATACACAAAGTTATCACAGGGTTTCTGACCCAGTCAAGAACTGTAGTGAGAAGTATTATCAAGAAATTCAAAGAGAGCCACACAGTACAGAACTGGGCTGGTAGAGGTAGGAAGCAAAAGATGATGTGTGAGAGATGTGCAAAGACCCCAGAACAATTGCCAAGACACTATTTGGGAGTCTGGAATTGTAGTTTCAATGAAGACAATCACCAGAAGCACTGGAATGGACTACAATGCTGCACACCAAGAAAAATTCCACTCTTCTGCAGAAGTGAAGTTTTTGCTGAAACTCCACTTCTGTCTGAAGTATGCTAAGGAAAACCTGACATTGAATCACAAAGTATTTCTTCAGGAAAGACTTTGTGATCTTTCCTGAATCACAGCTGGTCAGATGAGATGAAAACAGAGCTCTTTGGTCTCAGAGATGCTGGTTTAAAGAAAGAAGGGAGAGAGGTACAACCCAAAGAACACCATCGCCGCAGTAAAACATGGTGATGGGTTTGGTATGCTCTCTCAAACAAGGAATTTTGTCAAGGTAGAAGGAATAATTAAGAAAGAAGGATATATAAAGATTTTAAAAGAAAACTTAAGCAGTAAAAGTGGGTCTAACTGTTATGATTTTAATTATTTCCTTTTATTTTGTTTATTGTTGTCCATAATTTTCATATTCCTTCACATCAGACCGTGTGTTTGTACACCATAAAACAGTTTTTAAGTGATGCTGCTAAGAGAAAATGACATAATGTATGCTTGGATGTTTTGTTTTATATTCTTTGGGGTATATTTTTCATCTTCAAAATTTCTGTCAACCATAACATATCCACTCTACCACTCAAAAAACATGGTAAATCTTATAAAATGGAATTCTTGAAATGCGTGTGTATGATATTTTTTCATTTAGTTGTACATATTACTTTAATTTTTTCCCTATAGCTATTGTCCCAAAATGAATGCACAGACAAATCCTTACACTTGAATATCTTTAAAAATATATCACAAGAACAAGACTAATTATTGCCAAAGGTTTTGTTTTTCTTTATTATAACTCCATTGTATTCTTTATACTGTGAAATACAGCATAGACATTAGCAGCATGGTGGCTCGGTAATTAGCACTATTAGTTAGCATAGCAAGAGAGTTCAAACCTGAGCAGGACCCTTCTGTGTGGAGTTTGCCTGTTATCACTGTGCTTAATTGGGTTTTCTCTGGGAGCTCCTTTATCCTTTGCCACTGAAAAAATCCTTACAATTTCAAGGTGCATTCTGACCTAGATTCTAGCTGAACAGTAATACAAGAGAAAAGCGATAGTACCAGTTTAATCACAACATGGATTTTGCAATGTGCTTTGCAGTACACTTGTCTGTTTACTATTACAGTGAGAAAAACACAAATATATTTTAGTTCTGGCAAATATGCAAGATTTAATACTCCAAGGCTCAGTGCATAAAATATGGTCGATCCCCAATATTTGCTGGGGTTAGTTAGTGACCACAACCGCCCACAAATAGCTGAAATCCAGAAAAAAACTTGAGACCCCTCTAAAGGCTTTGTGTTTGGAATTGACATCGTTTGGAAAATATTTTTTTAAGAAAAATTTCATTGATATTTCACCATGTTTACATTAATATTAATATCTGAAAATTAGTAAATCTTTTTTTGTCATAAAAATCTATTTAGTCAAATAGTAAAATAAAATGAAATAATTAGTGAATATTTTAGATATGCTCTATGAAAACATCCACATATAGTCGAATCTGTGAATACTGAGTCATGAACTTTAAGTGAGATTTAGGATTTACATACAGGCTAAGTTAATGATAACCTCAGGCACACATTTCTAACAAACTTCTGTTCATTTCAGATGATGAAGATCTTTAATGTGTGCTTTGTTGTAGTTAAGTTACGGCCAGTTTAATGAAACTACTTGTCAGAAGCTGATATTTTGCAGAAAGAAAATTAAATGCAGACATCCAATAGTAATATTTTCTTAATATGTTCATAATTTGAAGTGTAATTCATTCTTCTTCTATATTTTTCATGAAATTAAATACACTGACTTCCATTTAAACAATTGTGTTGCTGT
Organism: Oreochromis aureus; assembly: GCF_013358895.1. Classification (NCBI taxonomy): domain Eukaryota; kingdom Metazoa; phylum Chordata; class Actinopteri; order Cichliformes; family Cichlidae; genus Oreochromis; species Oreochromis aureus. Next base: position 31,049,506 of record NC_052956.1, on the reverse strand, counting down.
CATGACAAATTCCCCTGAACAGATTGGAAGTGCCATAATGAAATCCTTGCTCTTTCCCTTTCCTCCATATAGGAAATTTCTGATGTGTGCACTAATAAACATGACTAATCACTAACAACTATGCCTTGTCCCTTGATACTTGCCCTTTGATGCTGCACTGCATGCACAGCTAGGTGTTGTTCATCCCGTTGATTTGGTGCACAAACACTGGATTATTTCCCTAACTTTCCAGCCGAATTAATTATTCATTGTCAACCCCAGCACCACCCTCTTGTGTATGTGCTGCATACAGATCCTTTCAGGACTGTCCTATATTGCATTTTCGATGGGAGACGGCGAGGTCTTTCATCAGCAGAGCAGAGAGAGATTTGAACAGCTCCCCTCATGACCTCATACTTATGATTGCATCCTCAACCCATTATTGTGTAGTGACCCAAATTTCCACAAACTCCTAAGCTGAGAGGAAGAATCACTATTAGTTAAGTAGAACATGAATGTAGCTCCCTCTGAATGACTGCACAGTAAACTTTCCACTTTGGCTCAAAGCTTTCAGTCTTAGCTAATCAGCATTTGCTTCACATACCAATAACAACGCTGGGGACAAACACACAAGAGAAGCATTTTTGGGAGGTAAAGGTAGTAGCAGCTGTTCGGAGGGGGTGGTGGAGTTGTGGCAGTTGAGAAGAAGTGTGTGAGATTTGTTGTAAATCCATTGTAATCTCTTTCTAAGCGGCAGAGCTGTTCCACAGAGGCCTCATAAGCAGGAGACCTTCCATTATGACTGGGCCTTTCATCCAGGTAAAGGAGATTACATCTGAGGAATGCTCTGCTTTTTGAAGTTCTCAGAGATCCAACAGCGCATTATTCTGGTCACATCCCCATCACTGAGACCCTTCACAGACCTTCAAAACTAATGCTTACTTATATAATCTGCATTAGACCTAAATTTCCACTCAACTAATGTATGCATCTACTCAATGGAGACAAGTTAGAGTCCTTGATCCAGTACTTTAGTGTACTAGTTTTCATGAGGGCTATGCACAAGGGCTATGGATGGCAAACTCAGTTTAAGCACACTACTGTAATGCAAGTATGTATCTATCTATCTATCTATCTATCTATCTATCTATCTATCTATGTATCCTTCAAGCTCAGGTCCACTACCAGAGGCCTGGGAGCTTCAGGGTCCTGCGCAGTATCTTTGCTTTTTCTAGGACTGCGCTCTTCTCTGAGTCCTTGGTACTTCTCCAGCTTCCCGTGTTCCTTCTTCCTGATGTTGCTGACATTCGGTATAGCTACATCTATCAATACAGTCATCTTCTTCTGCTTGTCTATCACTACTATGTCCGGTAGGTTAGCCATCACTATTTTGTCCGTCTTTAAGTCCCACAGGATCTTAGCTCGACCATTCTCCACCAAGCTAGGGGGCGTCTCCCATTTTGACCTTACTTTTCAAACAGTATCCTTTGCTCTAGTTGATTTCAGTCTAAATGCCTTAAAGTTAAGATTAATCACTAATGATTATTTTTGCCTGGCATTGCTACAAATGGCTGAAGTTGCTGATTTCCTTGATCTCTGCTTTTCAGTTGTGCTTTTCCTACACAACCAGTCAAAAATTTGGACACATCTTCTAATTTAATGTTTTTTCTTTATTTTCATGACTATTTACATTGTAGACTCTCACTGAAGGGATTAAGAATATGAATTAACACATATGGAATAATGTAGTAAACAAAACAGTGTGAAATTTCTCAAAACATGTTTTATATTTTAGATTCTTCAAAATAGCCACCCTTTGCTTTGGTTACTGCTTTGCACACTCTTTGCATTCTCTCGATGAGCTTCATGAAATGGTTTTCACACAGTCTTGAAGGAGTTTCACTACAGAGCACTTGTTGGTCCTTTTGCCTCTCTGTGGTCCATCTCATCCCAAACCATCTAGATTGTCTTTAGGTCAGGTGACTGTGAAGGCCAGGCCATCTGGCGCAGCACTCAACCACTCTCCTTCTTGGTCACATAACCTGGAGGGCTCATTGTCCAGTTGCAAAGTACTCAACACAATTAACCAACTAAATGCAAACAGGATGGGATTGCATTTGTGCCTTCAGTTTTTAATACATCCCCAACAGAGTCATCAGCATAGTACCCCCACACCATCACACCACCTCCTCCATGCTTCACGGTGGGAACCATGCATGTAGAGATCATCCATTCACCTTTTCTGCATTGCACAAAGACACGGCGGGTGGAACCAAAGATCTTAAATTTGGACTCATCAGACCAAAGCACAGATTTCCACTGGTCTAATGTCCATTCCTTGTGCTTCTTGGCCCAAACAAATCTCTTTTGCTTGTTGCTTTTCCTTAGTAGTGGTTTCTTAGATTTACACAGTCTCGTCTGAACAGTTGATGTCGAAATGTGTCTGCTACTGAAACTCTGTGTAGCATTTATCTGAGCTCTAATCTAAGGTGTTGTTAACTTGCGATGTCAGAGACTAGTGATTTGGATGAATTTATCCTCAGCAGCAGAGGTGACTCTTGGTCTTCCTTTTCTGGGGTGGTCCTTATTTGAGATAGTTTCATCGTAGCGCTTGATGGTTTTTGCTACTGCAATTGGGAACACATTCAAAGTTTTAGCAATTTTCTGGACTGACTGATCTTCGGTTCTTAAAGTAATGATGGAGTGTCGTTTCTCTTTACTTAGCTGATTGGTTCTTGCCATAATATGAATTCTAACAGTTGTCAAATAGGGCTGTCAGCTGTGTACCAACCTGACCTCTGTACAACACAACTGATGGTTCCAACCCCATTAAGAAGGCAAGAAATTCCACAAATGAACCCTTACAAGGCACACCTGTCACCTGAAAACCATTTCAGGTGACCACATCATGAAACTCATTGAGAAAAGGCCAAGGGTTTGCAGCGCTGTCAACAAAGCAAAGAGTGGCTACTTTCAGGAATCTAAAATATAAGATATTTTCGGAGTTATTTATCAATTTTTTCTTTGCTACATATTTCCATATATCTTTCTTCATATGTTTGATGTCCACAGTATGTATCTACAATGTAGAAAGTAGTAAAAATAAAGAAAAACCATTAAAAGAGAAGGTGTGTCCAAACGTTTGACTGATAGTATTATCAGTCCCAAATCAAGATATATTTTGCCATCAAATATACTTACATAATTTTTTTTTAAATAGTCCCAAAATAATATAATTTTAAAGAGTAATTTTGACTTATATGACCTTATGATCTCCTCCTAGCAACGCTCAAAGGAAATGTAAATACAGGTGTGTGTTTTGAACATATATTTTTGCAGACCTAAAGAAGGATGCAGTTTGACAGACATTAAACTGAAAACAAGCTGTTAATTCTGCCAAAACAGGATAAATCCAGAAAATCCAGAAAATCCAAACACTTCTCAGAATACAAGACCTTGGAAAGCACAGAAACTCATCCCAAAAGGCACACAGCAACTTGGACAACATGACAAAGGGCAAAGGAAAGCTGAAACAATATATGCAAAAGTGGTAATGAGCTAAGGAGGGAAGAGGAAACTGGTGAGGGACTAAACACAGCTGAAGATAATTAACATTGAGAGACAGGGGAAGATGAAACAACACACAGAGGACAACAGCTACCAAAATAAAACAGATAATAAGACAATTAAGCAGGGGGAAGAGATTAACAATGCAGGGTAAGACAGAAAGAAAAACAAAGAATAGAGACACAAGGAGACACAAAGGGAATTTAGTAAATACAACCTTCAACTTGTCAGAAACCAACATAGACATGACTATAGAAGGAACTCTGATTTAAACACCAAAAGTAGGGAATAAACCATAAATATAAACAAAATATATACAAGAGCCTGCTGGGAAGGTATTGAAGCACAACCAATATTTAAAAAAATCAAAAGTCTCAAACATAAATCATTTTCAAAATCAAAAGGAATCGTGAACTCACAAAAAACTCAAAGCCCAGCGTCCAAGACATAGAAACCATGACAGGTACAACTTGGCATTTTGACTGCTTCTTAAGCTGCTAAAGAAATGTAATGATTTAGTTGGTGCAAGTTCTGTTTTAACTTGATATAATGTCATCAGTTTTACGTGTCATTGCTCAAATTTTGACTCTTATTAAGTAAAAATAATGAAATTTTTGCAACAGAGTTGACAAAAGTGCTTCACAATTAGTTATGAACAAGAGAAAACAATAGAAAAACAAATAATAAAAAATAAGACATTAGATGAGGCAATGGTAATATATTTAACATCAAAACAAAACAAACATAAAACAAGCCTGAAGATACTCAAACTGAACTTGAATTAAAAACCAATGTAAAAAAGAGAGTTTTAAGAAATGATTTGAAAGACTGTATAGACTCTGAGGTATGAATGTCAAGTGGCAAGTTATTCCAGAAGGCCCGATCTCCTCTATGCTTTAATCGAGACCTCGGCTGTACTAAGAGCATCTGGCTGGAAGATCTCAGTGCTCTTTTGAGATGTTGAGGAGTTTGCTTAAATAACTGTGCACCATACCATCTAAAACTTTGAACGGACAGGGAGCCAGTGTAAATTTGCTAAAAGAAGAGTGTTCATAACTTCAAACAGCTGTTAAAAGCCATGCAGCAGCATTTCAGACTAAATGCAAGTGATGAAGTGATGAGTGTTCAAGACCCAGATAGAGAGAATTGGAGTAGTCCAGTCTAGAGTTGAGGCATCAATAAGTTTTTCTAGGTCTTTAGGAAGAAGATATATAAAATCCTCCTATGATGGTATAGTCATTGCAAGTCTTCCTATTTGCCTCCATCGTTTTATGACAGATGCTCCATTATATCCTATTGTAGAGATGAAAAAAATAATAAAACGCAAACAAAACTCTTATTCTGGAAATAGTTCTATAACAAAGGCTTCTATGAATCACAAAAGTTGGTGTGAGACGGGCAATAATTCATATATTAGATAATATAACCTATATCAAAATACATATTACATAATTTCCTTAGGGATTATTAAAATATTCTGAGTCTGATATTCCTGTGGAAACTATCCTAACATTGTCATAGCTTATTTTAATTGTATTTATATAGTACTTTATGCCAATGAAAATGGGATCATTTTACAATGTGTTTACATAGTGCTTAGAAATTCTACTCCAGCCTATTTAAATTTTCTTTAAAAAGTATATCCACTGTGTGAAGGAAAATGGGGGCTAATTTACCAACAATTTCGAGGTTTGAATTTATGGTGCACATCTTTACAAAGATACTAAGAGAGTAGCTCACTGGTGCATATCTTGGGCCATAATACTGATGTGATGGTTTTATTAATATGAGAGATGATTGAAAGCTGTCAGGGATGATGGATGATGCAGGAAGTAAACGGTCAGATGGATTCCTCTGCCTAGCCACTTATCTGTCTCCAGAACAGCTGTTCATCTCCCGAATGGGCATGGGTGCCTCGAGTTGCTGAAAAAAATGTGATGTGAGTGCTGCCTATACCCCCAAAATTACTACAACTTGCTTGGGGAAGAGCTAGTTCAGCAGCAGCAGTACACATCCTGTATGTGCTCAACGGATGTTCATAATACTACTGAGGCTGTCGTGGTTAAAACACAATTACTCTGTTATGCACAATTAGTCTTGTAATCACACTGTTGTAATTTCTGCAGCAATCAAAGTGCATTCTACAAAGCAAAGTCGATCATAACATATTGATTGCATCTACACTGTATGGTCTAAATCTTAGCTCTCACAGCAACAAGCCTCTTTTTTTCAATATGACTGAATCTAATTGTCATCAAGTTGGTATGCTCATCATTAGGCTAACTGTTACTAACTGGAGATGCATTTTACATAAAATACCTAACAAACTCCACATGGTAATAAACATTTATGGTAATAAATGTTTATTGTTTACCAGCCAAGGCAGACAAGGCCGAGTTAGTGGAAGTCATCTGGGTTCACGTCATGGTAAGCTGTGTACAGGCTAGAGTAATATTAAAACTAACTAGTTGGGGACTATGAATTCTGGGACACAAATGCAGGACTCTGAGACAGTTATTACAAATCCTACTACTTACATCGACTTAAAAAGCGGCAGTTTTATTGCTGGAAAGACTAGCTAAAGCTAAAGATAAAAATACATGAAGACTAAAGAAAAGACAAAAGGTGAGCTAGAACTACAATAATACACTTGGTATACATGACATGACCAGAACCTATAGCTAATGCGGGGAATGCAACAACAAACAGGGGAAGACTGAGGACTTAACTAGGACAAATCTGGCATAATGAGACAAAAGTGAAAGAAACTATACATAAGCACAAAAACCATCATTGATACAAAACCACAGAATACTAACCAGTGTTGGTCAAGTTACTTGAAAAAAGTAATCAGTAACTAATTACTGATTACTTCCCCCCAAAAGTAATCCCGTTACTTTACTGATTGCTTATTTTCAAAAGTAATTAATTACTTAGTTACTTAGTCACTTAGTTACTTTTTAAAAACACGATTTACAACCTGAATAGGTAATAAAGCGATAGATCTTTCAGCCCAATTCTACTTTTTCTGCATTATCCATCATACAAAATGTAATCAAATGGAAAAGTCTCTTTTTAAAACTTGTTTTATTAGTTTTAATCTTTTAAACTTTACTCTGCTGCCAAGGGGTGTAGATTTTTGGATTGTATGTAAGCCTTGAATTGTGTTGTGTCTTGTTTTTTCAGAAAGTGGCATAACATTGTTGAAAAATAGTCTAATTGAGATGACAATGCTTCATACTAATATGGATGCTAATACTAATAATACATTGTCAACATCATAAAGAAAGAATTTTTTTTTAAAAGTTTGTAAATGTATTTATATTTCTGTAATGATATGACAAGATCATAAGTTGTGATTATGTTGTAAAAAAAAATGTCAAGTTAAATATGGTTATATAAGTTGTTGTTTTTTCATGTATCAAACCCTTTTTATTGCTATATTTTTGTATTATTTCTTACCCAGGTTGTCACCTGAAATTTGGGAAAGTGGTGGGCTTATCAAAGGAGGAACTCAGACTTCCTATGTACTTTCTGCTCTCTGGACTCTGTCCCGGACCTTTCTACACTTGCCCCAGTGGCTCTAACCTCTAAAATGATGGTAATTAAGTCAAGACATTGCAGGCTTAGAATGAAATTTCATTCTCCTGTATATCTGTACAACAAATTTATTATTGCAGTATAACTACTTGGTGTGTGTCATCTTGCTTCATGAATATATAAAGTTGGTAAAGTCTAAAAATACTACCTAAGGAGAGCATCTAGATAGAATTGATCCCAGCACAGAACTTGGTGGAACTCCATAATTAATCTTACTGTGTGAGGAAGACTCCCCTTTTACATGAACAAATTCATGGTTAAAATTGAAATGAAGCGTATGCGTAAGTTCACTAAAGAAGTTCTGTAGTCACACATCTGTCTGCTTCCCAGGTGTTTGGTGGCTAATCGAAGCTTTACATCATTTCCACTTTCCCATGCTGTCAAGATCATGGTGACATCACTGGTCTAGGCCAATCATCTTTCTGCCGGCCTTCTAAGACCAATCAGCTTCCACTCCATGTACTTTAAATCTCACTGCTCATTTGTCATTCTCCATTGAAGACTTCCCACCCACCTCCTCCCCATCTCTGCCTCTCCCTTATTACTCAGGCTTCATTCTAGCCTCCCTCTTCATCTACACCACCAGACTTCGGGGGCCCTGTCCTAGTCCCTATCACCACTGGGATTCCGTATGGGTGTAATGGGCCTTCGGCATCTAAACATAAAATACCTTACCATAAAATGCCTTAGTTAAGTTCTGTATATCAATAAATCATGTTAAATTCCTCTTAATGATCTCTCCTTACTGAACTATTACTTAATGGTAGGATTGCTTTGACCAGTTACTTGCTTACTTACTGTAACTTTATTTATAAAGAAGTCAAAATTATTAATTCTAAGCAAAGACGGGGTTTCTCAGTGTTGAATCATGGTTAACTTGAGGTTACTTTAAAAAATGTTAAGAGCAAAATAAAAAAGGAGAAGAGATTTTTAGGTCAGTTTGGTGTAAGGTTATACCACCTGTAGTTGCCGACTATAATAAACTAGAAATGATGATTAAATGTCTAAATCACTAACTTTATATCAAGAAAAATGAGCATAGTCCCATTGGTTAGAGAGGTCACAACTTTGGTTGAGGACCACATATATTTAAGAGTCACAGAAAACAAAATTCTGCATTTGCACTATGTCACATCTGGGTGGTGGTTTATTCTGTCGCTTATTCTGTAAATGTCATTTTTGGACTTTTTTACAGTTTTGTAACATGCTGTGAGTTGCATTTGTCAAAGTTACAAAGATTTAGTCTGACTACTACAGAGGAATCGAAACTGAAAGAAATGGTCTGACTTTCAGAAGTTATATTATAGTACACAACAATGTACCAAGTGTTGGTATTAGCTGATTAGCTGTTGGTCTTGTTGACTGATTATGGCATAATTGGTACAAAAATGGGTCTGTGACACACAGTCTTTTGTGTCACATTAATTTTGTGTGGGTAAATTTCAGGGGGGCGGGTTTTAGAATAGAGATCTCTTTGTTTTCTTGACACAAAATTGAAATAAATATGACAGCTCATACTCGTTTTTATCTTGACTCCAGCTACTGTGAGACACTATAGTCTGCATTTTATTACCACATGGTGTAACATGTAAAACAGATAAATGACAGCAGTGATGGAAGGCACAACAAGAGCAGTGTGGTGGTTTCTAGAGGTGAGGGAAGTCAAGGCTCCACACTATGCTGGCAAGGCAATGCTTAAAAACAGAGACTAAAACTTGAGAAGCTGGAGACTTGCCCAAGGACAGGAGACTGACAGGGACAAAGTGAGGCAAAAAATTCATTAGGCTTTACTTTGCTTTTGTTACCAGATTCATTCTTCAGTCCAGGAGAAACTTATGCTTATTTTTCTCCAAGATATCATATCTTAACAATGCCTGCTGGTGTCATTTTGTTTATCAGCGTGTCAGATGTTTAACTGATCTGCTATTGAATTGTGTTAAACTAGGTCTCCCCCCCTTCTGCTTCCTCCTCCACTTCTTCACAAATATTCTCTTTTTCAGGTGCTGCATAGGTGTTATGAAGAGGCCAGATATTTAAAGTAAAGAGATGAGGTTCTGAAGTGGTGCTCCGGAGAGATGTCTGCATAATTCCAAAAGTCAGATGAAGAGGATCTCTCACTCTGCAGTACTGTCAATCCGACATGCTTTGAAGTGTGCAAAGTTCACAAGAAATCCAAAACAAAGAAGGGGGTAAAGAGATTTCGTGTGGGAATCCAGAAAAAAGAAAAGTTGATGACTGTACTCTACATAGGAACATAATGCATTTTTTTCTTCCATCCATTGCAGCAGGATCGTTATTTGTGAGCCTAATGAGGAGCAGGTGCAGAACTGGAGAATGAAAAATATTTGAAACAATTATTGTACTGCAACAAGACTTCTCTCACTTGAGTTTGCATATGTAGATTTTTAGATGTGTTTTTCAGTACAGAGACTCTTAACATCCACTAGGTTTGCCAGCAAACCACTTATGGTTAGGGTAAGAGGAAGGTTACATTTTAGCCACTTGCTGAACATAGTTTTAAAACTGTTACACTGAATATCTATTTTGTTTCTTGTACAGATTTGTTTTTACAATTCTTCTGTTTTATACACACACATATGCATGTACAAAAGTCTTGGGCTTCCCAAATTGCTTTATATTTTGTAAATAAAACAGGAAATAACACATGGGTGCAGCGATTTATTAAAATGTGCAAACATATAAATACAGAATATAATGCAAAAACTGCAGCTCTGGCCTAAAGATGTAACCTTCGCCAAAACCGTTTCGGTACTATGATGATATCTGAAATCTGACTGAAACTCTTCAAATAAATTATTCCTCTACAGATAATAAGTTAGCTGTCTTACAACTACTCTTTCAAGATTTCTTTTAGATGAAAGGAAGGTTGGATATTGCCCATAATGTCTAAGCCAGCTGGGTCAAGTGACAGCTTTTTAAGAAATTATTGGATTACTGTCACCTTAAAGACCTGTGGTACATAACCCATTAATAAAGACAGACTGATCATATTAAAGATTGAAGCATTAATGGGAGGACTTCTTTAAGCAGTTTTAAATGGGGCTAACAGACATGTTGATGGTTTGGAGGAAGTCATTACTAAAGTTGACTCAAAACTCAGCCATACAGAAAGAGTCTAAATAAATATCAGAGAGAACAAAATATTTAGTACAATTTCACAGACATAGTAGTTGTGATGTTCTTATTGTTTTGTCAGCCAAGCTACAGCGCTGAAAAGAAAGAGGTTGTTCGTATTCTCTTCAATCATTGATGAATACTAAGATGTCCTAGCTTTTCGGAGGGCTTTTTCATGGAGCAACAAACTCTTTTTCCAGGCTAAATCATGATCTTCTAAATTAGTGAGATTCCATTTCCTCTTAAGCTTACATGTTATCTGCTTTAAGGTGTAAATTTGAAAGTTACACCAGGGAGGCAAGTAGTTCTGATTTGAGGCGTTCTCTAACAGAGAAGCCACAGTATTCATAGTCATACATAGTATGGTTTTAACGTTATTAACAAGATAATTGACTTATGTGGAAGTAGAGATTAGGTAGCTGCTCTGTGCTGTGTTGGTACATAGGATTGAAGAAGTTAACAGTGTAGGAATTATATCACTAAATTTAGTCACATCACTTTCAGAAAGACATGTACTATAATGAAACATATTCCCCACCACTGTGATCTCCGTTATTTTAAATTTAAATGATAGACGGTCAGACAAAAGAGCTTTTTCAGGGGGCACTATTAAATTTTCAGTTTCTATGCCATATGTCAAAACAAGTGTGATTAAAGTGGTGGGTGGACTCTTTTACATTTTGAGCAAAGTCAATTGAGTCTAATGATAGATTAAATGTATTGTTGAGGAGTTTCTGCATCTCCATGGATGTTAAAATCTCTGAGCTGTGCACTAAATCACATAAAAAGTCTGAGAACCCAGATAACAATAAATAAAACTGTTTTTTGAATTGTCAAATTAGGGTGGACAATGCTCAGAGTTAGGCTTTCAAATGAATTAAAATGGAGATGAGGATACTATATTGTTCTTTCTTTCTTGTTTTTTTATGTTTAAGCATTATGGACAATTTCTACCAAAACATCACTGAAACCAACCAGCTGATCTATACCACAGCAACAGCAACCCTCGATATGCTTGGCTATAAGATGAACAACAGCCACAAGGAGCAGTACCCTCCATGAAGAAGGAGACTGGGGGCCAAGATCAAGGCAGCACAAAAGGAAGTTAGCCAACTATTGTAACTGTAGAAAGTTGTGATGAAAAAAGGGATGCCTAAGAAGTACAACAAGCTGTCCATACCTTGCATTTCAATCCAGTATCACGGCAAAATGCCAGTCCAGCGTGTCCTTTTCATGCTTTGCTTCTGCTATCAAGCCTGAGATAAGTTTCCATATTGTGGAGAGGCAGGTAATTGTTCAGTAGTTTGATGGTCTTGCTCTCTTATGGAGATCCTTGATGATCAGGATTGTTCTACTCTCTGTTATCCAGTCTGGATGCGTGCCTGCTTTTCTCAACCCAGTTAGTTGCATGCATTCATAGTGTTCTATTAACCTCCTTAGACAGTAAGCATTGATCATGTCAGGTCTTAACGTTGTCCAACTCCTCATTCTGGGGACTCGATGTTAGACATCTGCTTTGATTAACAACCTCTTATTGTTCTAGGAGGTTGTTATGGTCTGCTCTTTGGTCCAGCAGCCAGTTGGCATTGGTGATGTGTGACACCTCTTTCTCCAAGATGTTCTTCCAGTATTGCAGTTTCAGCGTTGGGTGGGTCTGCCCTATTATTATTATTATTCCCTTGTAGTTGAGAGTGCACTCTGGATGGATCTTTGGAGAACAGCCAATTATTCTTTTGGCCTCTGCTTCTCTGGTATATCTCGTCAGCCTCGTGGACAGAGCAGTGTACACTAGAGCATTACCGCTAGTGTAGTGACACTACACTGCTGATAGTGGGTAGGCTGTGGAGTGCAGAGTTCGAATCTGCAAGCATGTCCTGCGATGGGACTTTGTCAGTGAGTCAGGGGAGTCGTGCTTGTGATTGTGCTTACCACTTGCTCAGTTCACGGTGTGTGTGTGTGGAGAGATGTTAAGAGTTTAACCAGAGAAATAGATGGTGCACTCTATTTAACCTCTACTGTAACTTTGTACAATCTTTAATGTAATGACAAAAATGTTCTTATCCCATTTCACACTCTTAAGTGATACTTTTTCATCATTCAGTGTTTAGGACACCTTTAGAAAATCCTGCTGAGTGCGCTGACATTCAGCATCTGCTCAGACTGAAAGGTCTCGCAATGCCCACAGACGTGTTAGGAGCAACGGGGAAGCAAACGAGACGACCTTTCACACCCCACTGGGGCTACAAGACCAATGGAAGGGAAGGTAACAGTGAAGAGGGACTATTCAGTTAGTATTCAAATGAATGTTACAGGTGACATATGCAGACAGAGCATCGGCTTCTAGGCAGCAGGGAAAGAGGAAACCTTTTTGAATAGCTCTGCCTCCCAAATAATTGAACAGTCTTTTTTTCTTTTCTTTTTTCAAGGCAGCGCAGCGTCCTTCAGTTGACATTCATCAATGGACTGAAAGGATTTTATTACATAAGTAAAGACTGATTTCTTGTGTACATTACTGTGGGCATACCTCAGCCTTGTTTACAGCTTATCACACTTTTATTTTCTTGTAGTTTTGTTTACTCCGCTGTGAAATGGAAGAATAATTGTGTTAATTACATGAAAAACCTGAAGTAAATAGAAAGCAAACAGCATGACTCACAGCCTTACTGAGGTATCTTGTTAAATCAACTAATTATACCATGCTTTCTCCACACTGGCAATGTTGTAACCAATGCAGCTGGCTGCTTTGATTTCAGAGCGGAAGTTTCATCAAGTTTGTAACTGTTCATTCATTCTTATATAATGAGCACAGATATATTTGAGAATCATTCAGTCGTCACACAGTATTCTATATAACTAGTCCCACTATAAAACTTCAGCTTCATTATATGGAAAATGGGCTTTTCTTTTCCCATTCATGTACTACAGCTGAACTTGGCCAAAGTAGGCCAATAACTTTTTTCCCCAAGCCCACACACCTTATTAAAACAAAGTTGGCATAATCCATTAAGTTATCATCATGTCTTTAACTCCGTGAAGTCTGAAGACTTAATTATACTTTCTGCATCCGGGGGTCCTCTAGGGTCTCTGCCCAGGCCTAAGTGACATAATTTCATCATCAGACATTAGGTGATAGTGTCCATGCAGATGTCTGTGGAGAATTCATATTACAGTGCACCAACTATGCATATGCGAAAGGTGGCGGACTTCAACATAACAGGAATTATTTTTTAACCACAGTGTCACAAGACACATCAAGGAATCTAGAAAAACTATTTTATTGTTAGCTGACAATGATAAATGGGGTGGAACTTTTCAAGTCATACCTTTACAAAAAGAAAAAATAAAACATTATTAAAACACATCAATAGACATAAAAAGGTACTATTGAAAATTCTGCATAAATCATCAAAAGTAATAATAATTATTTTGGTGAAAACTGTTCCCCATCAGTGTTAAATAGATTAATATTACTGCTGTACATGTTAAAGGTTGATTTCATTTTCAATACGTTATTTCTGTGTAATGTTCAGCATCACATTGTCCTGTGAGCACCAAAACAAAATAATAATAATTTGTTCAGGAATTCAGAAACACAGGTCTAAATCTTGATTTTCCCATCCAATACATATGATAATGCTGAAGAGACATTCCCAAAGATTAAATAAAACAAAGAAAAAACAAATCTGAATCTGCAGGAGAGCTGAAAGCTACTCAACTACAGGATAATGGCACGATTTAACAGAATAGAACAGGCAAATAACTCACTGATACACTGTTCAATACAGGTTGTCATGCAGAGAGGACCTTATTCTGTGAAGACGCAGAAAATAGCAGACTGTATTATATTCATTTGTTACCTGTAGAATGTAAATGTAATTACGTATTCACATCATTCCAGAAGATTTTATGACAAATGTCACTTTTCTGTGGACAAACAGGCATGATAAATATTAGTATTTGGTTAGTGATAACCTTCATAATCAATAGTGACCTCTTGGTATTAATATATACATACTAAATACAAGTAAATACTCAAGTAAAAATGTGAGTGTTTTGGTCGTTGGTGACTAACATAACATTATGAGCACTCATGCCTAATGTGCTACTCTGTGAATTTGGGGCTTCTTACTGTCATGGTAGGGCAACTGAATAGCCCATAACAATGCGCCAAATACCTTGAAACACTCTCTGCAAGATCCCCATGTGGGAGATAGTTGAATGCCTTCTCTAAGTCTACAAAAAACATGTAGACTGCTTGACCAAACTCCCACAAACACTTGGATATCCTTGAAAGGACAAAGACCTGGTCCAGTGTTCCATGACCACAACAAAAACTTTCGTTCAGCCATCCGACTCTCTTCTCCAGTACCCCGACACATATGTTCCCAAGGAAGCTGGAAAATGTGATCTTCATGAAGATGGACCACACTTCTTTAAAAGGGGAGCCACCACCATGGTCTGCCAATCGGCTCTCCAGAGGCATGTCATTCAAGACACAACATGCAGAGCCTTGATAAATTCAGGGAGACTCTCACCCAAGAGGACTTGCTACTAAGAAGTTGTTTAACTACCACCAACCCTGTTCTAACGTACTTGTACTTGGAACATAAAGTTAATAACTACAAATGGATTGCTATTTAAATAGTGCTTTATGACTCTTACTGAACATTTAACACTTACTGAAAATTTAAAAAATGCAAAAGTTGTTTTTAAAAAAATGTGGCTAAACATTTTCGCAGTGGAACTTCATTTATTTGCCCATAAAAGTTTATGACACTCGTGAAATCCTCGTGGCTGTTCTTGAAAGTTTGTTTGTTTGTTTGTTTGTTTTAAATGAACTCGCAAAGTGCTTTGGGCCACTGACAGAATTTTTGACCGTACTGATAACCGGCTAAATGTAGTTTTTAGTTTGCCATTTACAAGTTAAATATCTATATATAGTGATTTATGGAAGCAATTATTTTCCTTTATTATTATTTTAGACAGTATTAAATTTACTCCGCAAATTAAATTAGTAAATTCCCTAAAAACATTGCAAGTACGGTGTATATTAAGTAATAAGTCACATCAGACCCACAAACTCTGGCCTGCAACATGACCAAAGTCCTGTAAATTGTAGCTACTGGAAAATCTTATTAATGTTAATTGCTATAATCTAACTATTACATTAAACTGATAGAGCAGAAATCCTTCTCAGGGATCTCCAGTAACACATAAGACTCTCAATGGATGTGCTGGCCGCTATGGTGGAGCATCTTTAAATTGTATCACTTTGCTTGTCAGCAGGCTTTTCCTTGAAGGAGCATTGCAAATAAACACACACAAATCACAGTGACAACTATTGCTACATGTAAATTATTATGTCAAATTTCCAAAAATAAAAAACATTATTTTAAATACTTCATCCATGTCAGAATAATTCACTTCCTAGATTTAGAAATAACACTTATTCAGTGTTATTTTTATGGCACCAAATCACAATAACAGTTGCCTCAATATGCTTTATATTGTAAGGTAAGGTGATCCCGCCCTAACTATACCAGCTTTACCAAAAAGGAAAGTTTTAAACCTAATCTTAAAAGTAGAGAGGGTGTCTGTTTTTTGAATCCAAACTGTGAGCTGGTTCCACAGAAACGGGCCTGGAAGCTGAAACTTTGCCTCCCATTTAACTTTTTAATACCATAGGAACCTTAAGTAAGCCAACAGTCTGAGAGCAAAGTGCTCTATTGGGGTGATATGGTACTATGAGTTACATAGGAGCAATACATTCTCTCTTTCTAGTCCCTGTGAGTACTTGAGGCTTTTCAGGGAGTTTTTAGGGCATGCTGATAATAATGAATTACAATAGTGGAGGATGACATTTGATTAAGATGCCAGTGCGTTGTCTCTTTGCTTCGCCTTTTGTACATTTTTGGTGAAGACGATCCCTTCTCAGATGATAAAACACAAGCATAAACCTTCATATCTTGAGTTTAAATGCCCCCCTTTATGGCAACCAAACACCTACAATTTCTCTTCTTCGCTGACTTTGATGTTTCACATACTCTCATATTTAAAAATGCCATTAGTTGAAACATTCCCTGGTATTCAAATATGATGGGGGAGGATCACAAACCGCAATCCAAATCCTATGTATTGTTAATACATTAATTATAACTTCATGAGAATTCAACAGTTTGTTGGAAGATGTGGATACACACTATTCTATGAATATTTATGAGTATAGTATCCTTTTTTTTAATTTAATAACCTAAAATAATGACTTACTACACATCTAGAGTGCCGCATAAGTCAGAGCTACTCCAAATCAGCTAGGACAATGGTTTATAACATCCTTAGAATTTCTTTATTATTGCCTAAGGCCAAAATATTTAAGGGATAAGATATAATTAGAAGAGTGACAGAATTCAACCACACAGGGTAATTAAAGAAGATGGGATGATTTTTGGAGGGGGTTGTATAAAAATGTCAAATGGTTCTTTATAGATAACATAATGGATAATGGATATAGATGAACTAAGATGAGCCAAGTGGCTTATATCTCCTCTAAAATAAAATAATAGCAAGGAAAATCAAAATTCATATAGGTCATCACTGATAACTTTAATAACTTTGATGTTTTGCATTATATAGTTGTCATAAAGCATTTGAATTAATAAATCCTAGCAAGGGAGGGGTCTTTCAGCCAGCAGCTATTTCAGGCACAGCAGCTAAATATACTGATGGCCTTAGGATTTCAAGGAGACAGCTTTGTAAACACACTGATTCCTCTTAAAATTGCTAGATGCAATTCACTTAGAAGGTACTCAAAAAGTCCTTTTTTTCTTGCGGTTAGGGCAATTTTCGCGGTAAATCTGTACTATCATGCTAATCTATGGTAACTGGTTAATTGGCATTAAGAAATGTATGTTCCCATGGGGTGTAAAGGCCTCTGGATAGTGATCAAGCCTTGGTCATAGATTTTTCTCTGTTGTCTCACTTTCATTAACTCAAACTAAAATTTTATCTGATGTTTTTTCTGACTTCCAAAACCCAAGATTGTTCTAAATTTAGGATGTTGTTTAGTTGGGAGTAAGAGGATTAATTTATGTTAATTTATAGTGAAATCTATTAATTGCAAAGTCACCCACAATAACATCTCATTTAACTGCAATGTATTGTGGCGGAGGTGGAAAACATGAGAAAACATTGTTAATTAAATATTTTCAGTGTTTCAATTCTATACTTATTACCTCCTCAATTCATTATCTTGAAGGTGGCCCATAGGTTGGCTTTAACCAGCTGACATTTTCTGCATATGTAACTGCCTGCTTCTATTTATACTTGTATTTATACGAGGGGACTTACAGTTTCATTCCTACTGGCAATTAGATACCAGATGTGAAACAATTCATCCTCTAATTTCACTACTGCTTCAAGCAAGAGGAATGGGAGAGGGACAAATATCACAAGGTGTTCCATTTTAACATGACCTCTGAGTCAATAGTGAGACCTTTCAAATTGGCATTCTCAAACACCATACAATGCAGATTTAACAGCAGATCTTCTGGCAAACAGAGACATGAAGCAAGGGTCCTGTTTTACCTTAATATAAATATAGGTAGAATGTTTTCAGTTTTTAAATAAGCACAGAAGATAGCATGGATGTATTACTGGGCTCTGACTCAGGGGCCTAAAGGGGTAAGGCTGGGGGGTAACAGTTAAAAGACACTTGCAATCACAGAGATGCTTTGGGGAGACTGTTGTTGTAATTTGGTGCTACATAAATAAAATTGAATCAAATAGAAACACACAAAATGACATACAGAAAATTACATAAACTGGCCCCAAATATAGACCAATAAAGATATTCTAATATGACCTTGAAGACGTGCAAAAGGGAGATATCCCCAACTATTCAGATCCAGAACCATAAAGAAGACCCAAGTAATCATGGACGCGTTTTTGTGCCTAGGTTTTGGCATTTATTTTGAGATTCTTGTGTGACAGCCTTCTGAGTTTTACAACATCTAAAAACAATTTAAGAAGACTGTAAACTATTATCTGGAATTAGAGTAATAAAAGCTATTTATCGCACCCTAGGGTAACTATGTGTATGTTTTTGAGGACTAAAAGGGTTCATATCTGTTCTTAAGCAGTACAAAGTAAATAATTATGTTCACCAGTTTGTTCATCTGTATCTCTGAAGTCCCACAGGATCTTAGCTCGGTCATTCTCAACCACCCTAGGGGCCGTCTCCCATTTGACCTCTGGACTACCAGGCCATACTCAGGGTATCTGACCAAGTACGAGACAAGATTTCTTTGAGTGCAGCTTTAAGGTACAATTTCAGGAGAACATCTGTACACAGGTATGGACTGGGACAAAAAATCGGCCCTGGCAATTTTGGTCCAAGCGGTTCACCATGATTCCTATATTTTCCCCATGGACAGTCTGTCCTTCAAGCTCAACTTCTCTACCAGAAACCTGGGAGCTTGAGTATCTTTGCTGATCCTAGGACTGCGCTCTTCTAGACAGAGATTTGACAGAGATGTTGTTCCTGGGATAAGCTGGTGCCACCTAAACAGCCAGAACAAAGTAGCTGTATCAAGGGGTCAATTCAACCAGACCCACTGAGAATTAAAACAGGACTACAACAGTTCAAAATCAGGACCACTTAACCAAGACGAACCACTGTGAAAATCACTGCACTACACTTATTTTTTTAATTCTACCACCATCCTCCACAACTGATAATCAAGATACAGTTGAAACCAGATATTTACATACTCTTCAGATAAAAACACAAACACTTTTTTAATTGTAACATCAAATCAGACTAAATGTTTATTTTTTAGATTGATAAATATAAAAAAACATATTTGTTAACTTTAAGAGTAAAGAAAAACTATATGTATTTCTTAATTGCAAATGGCACCAAATTGTATTCAAAATTGAGCCACTCAAAGAAACAGGCTCTGTGTTTTGCCTATGCATCTCAGCCCTACTCACATGGTACTTCTCCAGCTTAACAATAAACTTAGTGTTCCTTCATCCAGATGTTGCTATCATTAAATTTGGTATAGCTAACATCTATCACTATGTATGTAAATATCCATCTGCCAGTTTCTTGTTTTGCATAGATATACTGAACAACACCTTGTACCTGACTTTGAAAGAAGGTCCATTGTTACTATCTCCGATTTAGAGAGTTTGTTTGGTTAGCCATCACCAGTTTGTTCATCTGTATCTCTGAAGTCCCACAGGATCTTAGCTCGGTCATTCTCAACCACCCTAGGGGCCGTCTCCCATTTTGACCTCTGGACTACCAGGCCATACTCAGATGTTCCTGTATACTATGCTGCCCACTTGGTTATGGAGTTCCATGTATATGCCCTGCCTGCTAGCATCTTACACCCTGCTGTTATGTGCTGTATTGTTTCAGGAGCATCTTTGCACAGCCTGCACCTGGGGTCTTGTCTGGTGTGGTAAACCCCAGTCTCTATGGATCTTGACCTCAGAGCTTGTTCCTGTGCTGCCATGATTAGTGCCTCTGTGCTGTCTTTCAGTCCAATTTTTTTCAGCCACTGGTAGGATTTCTGATGTCAGCCACTTCCTCTATCTGAGTATGGTCCATACCATGCAGGGGCCTGTCCTTCCATGATGGTTCCTCCTTTTGCTCCTCTTTTTTGGGGGGTTTCTGCTGCCTGAGGTATTCACTGAGCACAGTCAGTTGGGGCCTGATGTACTTGTGGATGTTCCTTTTCCCATCCTGAATCGTGGTGCTGACACTCACTAGTCCCCAGCCTCCTTCCTTCCGCTTAGCGTCTAGTCTCACGGTGCTGGACTTGGGGTGAAACCCTCCATGCATGGTGAGGAGCTTTCTGGTCTTGATGTCAGTGGCTTCTATCTCCTCCTTTGGCCAGATTATTATCCCAGCAGGGTACCTGATAACTGGCAGCCCGCATCAACTGACTCCTCAGGACTTGCCTGACCATCTGCCAGTACTTGGTGGTTACTACTTGTGTACTTGTGTAACTGTGGGTACCGTGAACAGTAGTGCCAGCAACATGTTGGTTAATTTGAAACATTTTGCTGCATGTATTTTTAAGGCTATTTTTGTAGAGGGATTAGTAATTTGCATTAACATGACACATAATTTTATGACAGCATACGGTGCTACCAGATGATATCTCTTTGATATATTGGAATATGACACAATCAACTCTTCATCAGTTGGTGCATCAAGCTGGCAGGGCTGATGGTACTCTACTCACTGGCCATGTGATCCTCTTGACTTTCTGATAGGCCTTTTTTGCAGTCAGCGACACAGAGCTCCATTTCATGGGGATTAATTGTTGCTTGGGCTCACAAGCCAGGGATATCCTAAGCATTTTGCTTCAAATCTCTTTCCAGCGAGGTGCTGTCTTTAATTCAATTTGAAAAAATGATAAAAGCCAGAGATTAATGATGGCAGGATGAAATTCACTATATTGCCATGAACTGCAGGTATTAAGACTAAAGGCTGAAAATTGCATTCTTCAGTAAGGTATTAACTTTGTGATATTTTAATGGACTAGTCTTTGAAGATCTAGTATAAATACAGCAGTAGATATTGTTAGGGAGGTGAAATTAGTACAGTGGATCTTTGCATCTTATCTCAGCACCTGTTATGTGAACATCACTATAGATCTCTGAGAGGCTTTGAATAATATGGGATTTAGCATTGTATAAACAATTTCATTTACTGCTCTTAAATAATTTGATGTGAAGCCACAAAATGTCTAAACATTATTTGGTACAAATACTTGGCTGCTTTTGAGATAAATCCTACACCATTCTTCTTACATTTTATTTGTTTGTCTAACTCACTTGTGTT
This sequence comes from Oreochromis aureus, assembly GCF_013358895.1. Classification (NCBI taxonomy): domain Eukaryota; kingdom Metazoa; phylum Chordata; class Actinopteri; order Cichliformes; family Cichlidae; genus Oreochromis; species Oreochromis aureus. The sequence goes on along the minus strand of NC_052956.1, from coordinate 31,028,367 downwards.
TAAAAAGATGTTAAATAAAACTCTGATCTCTAAACTATGTCAGTGAGCTGAAAGCACCTTGATGGTGACAGCCTCCTGTTGGGTTTCTCAGAAGTAATTCTGTAGCATACCAGGAACTTGCAACAGTTTACATCCCCTGGCATCATCTCCTGATAATAAACACATCTGAATGAAGACCCAATCAGTTCTTATGGAGATGGATCTCTCTCTCCCTCTTTCTCTTTTTCCTATGTATATTTGGTGTAACTGAAATAAGTTTGGAAATTTCAGTATGAGGCTATTAACAGCAGCTAGTAAGGATAGTTTAGCAACTTCCCACTCTCTGTGCCCAGTTATTCAAAAGGTGTACTGTAATGGTAATCCATTTGCTTCTTTGCACATCACATAATCCAGTTCACTTTTGTCCTGGTTGTTCAAAAATGAACTGATCCAGGTACAGATGTTTAAGGATTTCCAAATGCGGACTACCAAAATTCACACATTTTGTGGAATATTTAATTAGCAGTAAATTCATTATTTTTTCCACAACCCTATTTACCTCATCTACTTTGTCATGATAAAGATGTAAAAAGTCATGTTGAAAATATGAAAACATTTTTCAAATATTGAGGACATGCAGAGGGTTGGTGTGATATGCTTGATACTATCCTATAGGGGTGGCAATGCCAAAAGAGAGGAGCAGAATAACAGTAGAAGGAAAAATGAGAAGAAGAAGGATAGGATGTTCTTAGGATATTATTATCTTATTTATGCTTGAGTCTCTGAAGTTTGACAGTCTGTTACTATCACCATTTTGAAAGCTTGGCATAAAAATACCACTTTAAAAACCCTACAGTGAAGTATGTTGATGGCAAGGACAACCCATTGTCTCACTGTGCTTTAGCTTTGGCGCACCCAGATCTCCTGAAGTGTTTTTCTGTGAAAAGCAGGCTGCCCTTTCTACCTCTTAATCCACCTAATGTGTTTGTCACTCTATTTAAAGGGCGATCTGACTGGGGAATTAAAAAGATTAGTCTCTTTCTACAAAGGTAACATTTGATGAAATTCTTCTAACAAGGATGTTTACTTCAGGAATATCTAGCATTTGAGCATAACTGAACAATATTATAAACTGCTTTTATCTGAAATGTATCTGAAGAAGTGCAAAGGGTCACACTGAGGTGTGTAAGAAGCAACTGAAGACATGTGTCACTGAAAAACCTTATCTTGATTGTTTTTGTACTGCTACCGAATGTAAACCTGACCTACAAATATCATGGTCAATTCTCTCGATTGATCTCTGAACTGAACTTCTGAACGTCTTGATGCATTCTCAATCATCCAGGAAAGTAAATCTCCAAAAGTTGAATCTGTTCATCTGGACGTAGCGTTTTGTGGGAGAAACGTTTCGTCACTCAACTTCTGAAGTTTAATTTTCTTAGTTAGTGGAGTAAATAAAGTATTTAAACTGATAGCACTAAAGTGGATCTGAACACTTCATGTATAAAATCTAATTTACAGCATGGAGCCCTGTTCTCAAAAACTGACATAGATGTCTGTGTAGCTAGATTTGTGGTCAGTAGACCTGCATTAGTTTATGTTGGCTAACTAGTAACATAAGCAATAACTCTGGGAAAACTAAGGACACTAAGACTAAAAATCAGTTTAAGGGGGTCACTTTTGTGCTCACCCTGACTCTAACAATGAGTTTGATGTTAAAACTAAAGCTATACTGTCCACTTTCACTCTCTGTCTCTTCAGCAGTAAGTAGTTCTCTGTTGTTTGGCTCGCTGTACTGAAAGGGGATTTTCCCCTTTCAGTACAGCCGATTGGTTTTGTAAAGCACTTTATGAGTGAGAACAGTGTGGACGAGAGCCTGTTTGAGTCAGGTGACGAGTGGATCACCAACAAGCTGGAGCCAGAAACTGATTTTTCCTCATCCAGTTAGTTCAAAATGCTTGCAGGAATGGGACTAGAAAGAGAGAGCATATTTCTCCAATACTGACTTCTCTTCATTGACTCCATGTTAAATCCAGATTTGATTTTAAATTCCTTCTCATCACATACAAGGTCTTGAATAATCAGCCTTATTTTACCTGCTGTATAACTATGGATGGAGACAGACTATTGCCGAACACATAAACCTTTATGTGGTAGTTAAATATGTTGGCAGAATTGTTGTCATTGTACCAGAAGAAGTGCAAATGGTCTTGATGACTTTCTCTTACATTTCTTCTTACAACAACTTCATGGCTAAATCTCAGTTGTACTCCTAACAAAAAGTTATTACAGTCAGGTACATTAAGGAGGATATTATAGAAAGACATGCTGTGGCACTTTGGACTTAATTGCAACATAGGGTGACCAAATATTAGACTTCGCCATACATGTGCATGCATGCTTAGATACAAAGGGTCTTTACTGTAAATTTAAAATTCCCAGATGTTGGATTTCGAATACGCTTGACAAATTTCTGCAGTGAGTGGAGGGATTTCCAGTGGTAATTGATTTAATTTAAATGTTATTTCAATGTTTTACTCTTTATGCCGGAGGTTTCTTCCTGTCACCAAAGTGCTTGCTCATTGGGGGTCATATGATTGTTGGGTTTTTCTCTGTATGTATTATTGTAGGGTCTACCTTACAATATAAAGCACCTTGAGGGCGTATGTTGTTGTTATTTGGCGCTGTATAAATAAAATTGAATTGAATTGAATGTTTAGTGACTTCAAATTTGGAACATTTTTTGAAAGTAATTTGAAAGTTTGAAAATATTTCATCATTTATCATCTGCTAACAAGGTAAAGGCTAGCTGGATTGTTGCTAATACCGTGATTACTGAATGCACAAGAGCTTTGGACACTGATACACAAGGTAAGCTTTCAGTATGAATGAACATTTTGCCATTTGGGTAGTTAGATAATACCAGTCCATTATAAGCTCACGGTATTTTGTGGGGTCAGAAAGAGGCTGTTTGTATTATTGTTCGTGCTGCCTGAGATAGTCAGACTGTTCTCAGTAATTTACCAGTCAAGGCGATATTTAGCTTGTTTTTCTGTTAATGCATTAAACAGTATTATCATTATTATTATCTTCATGTTACATTTAATTGATTGCACTGTTGTTTCATATTGGCATCTCCACCGGATTGTCCACACATAACCCAGACTCACTACAGATATGTATAAGCACACACCATCAGTCCTCATGCTCTGACCTCTATAAAGTGAATGCACCTGTTTGAAGAGTGAATACACTGATTGAGTATTATCACAAAAAAAAGGGAGAACAGAAAGAGAGGGAATCAGTTTGTCAGTTTGATTGGGTTAAATACATTTTATTTCACCCAATCACACACAAGTGCTGTTTCCTAGTTGTGCTTTGTCTGAACATTCTTAAAAAATTCCTATATCAATTTACTTGACCATCTTGTTCCACAAATTAGTTCTAAAACCAATTAAAATCCATACATTTTGGTAAAACATGAAATATTTTCTTTTATGAAATGATTTTCTGTGTCACTCTTACATCTTGGCTTAAAAAGCTTAATACATATATATGTCTACAAACCCACCTTATTCACTCTGCTCTGATGTGTGTTGATGTGTGAGACTGTTTTTATTTGTAAAACTAACTCAGAGTTTAATACCATTACAGTACAGACCTGCACTGTTTCACCAGGGAGTTAATTTCACCTAATCTCAGCCTATACTGAGATGTTTTCTCTGACCTTGACTGCATAGACATCATTTCAATGTCAAACATACTGTTGGAATTCTTCTCAAGGAGAATCAAATGAGTCCTCTCACTATTATCGACCAGCAGCAGGATGTTTTTATCTCCTGCCATGCACTGAGATCTCTACTCTGGCAGACTGTTGGGAAGCCCAGTTGCTCTGGCACAGCATCACAGCCTCAGCTTTGGAAAGAGCTCTGCCACCCTGACACTCCTGGGTTGCACTGAACTTTTGACCCCCTCTGTCTTGGAGACAAGAGTCACTGCTCTATAATCCCTTAATCCCTTTCCACCTAGAACTTATTATAATTTAAAAAAAAAACTGCATGATCCAGAGAACAGGTAGAGCTACTTCTACAGCAAAGAATGCCAAGCTCTTTTTTTTGCAACTTATGGTGGAAAGAGCATGATTAGGCTCACTTTTAGCAATCTCCAATTACCATCTGTTGTTTCTGTTTCATCCTACCTCTGTAAAGTAATACTGTTTCAACATGTAAAGCTGCAAGAACAGGCAGAATTAAATGCAGCTGAGCAAGTGACGGACTAATCACCTTAACATATGGGATGGTGTCAGCTCCAGCGCTAATTGATTCCCAATATTGACAAGCTGAATCCATGAGGGAAATGAACATTTTGAGATTCCTGCAAGTCTTCAATCGGCAGCAGCCAGATTCTTCAGGTGCTGCAAGTCTTGATCCAAAATCAAAAGATAAGATATGAAGATTTTTGCCACTGCATCTATTTACTTTAATGCAGTTCTAACCTCACTCATAAGAAACTGAGCATTTCCAACATTAGACTTTAAGAGCAGCAAGATGGTTGACTCCCTCCAGTTTCCTACTCTCGCTCGGCTCATAGATTTATAGAATCTCTTTCAGAGGGTTGGGAAGGCAGAAAAAGAGATTATGATGGCTCCTCTGAGCCATCTGAGCTCCTCTTTATGCCAACCTTCTAAATTTTCTCCCTCCTTTTGTGCCTCCCTCCTGGGTCGGCTGTCAGAATTTCTCTCCCAGACATCTCAATTTGTAAACATCATGCTGTGACATTCTCGCAACAGATGCAACCAGACGCTGCAAATGAAAGCACTACAACATTATACTATCAAATGTGAGCGCTTGGCCTTAGATGTTTAGGGACTTACAAATGGAAATGCATGCATCACTTTAAGCGAGTTGAGTGTTTGTATGTGTTTATCCTCTTTTGTTCTCTGTATTAATAGCAGCTGATTGCAGTTATGTCTTCTGATATCTTTTTATGGATTAAGCCACATCAAAGCATCTCGTGTGGCATGCAGCCTCTGGATATGCTACCCTAATTACCACTTAGTGCACGTAGTCATAAATCTGATGATGTGTATGTATTGCTGCCGTATATACCTTCCATGCAGTGAAAGCCGGGGGAGCTTGAGGAAAGTCAGTGAGTGCTTGAGGGAATACTTTAACCGCTCCATCCCCCTCCTGTGTTTATTTTTGTGTTTTTTTAAATGTATTTTCTGCCCGATTTAAAATGACATAAGTCTTTTCAAAGTGCAATAATCAATCATTAACAATGTGACTTTAAACCTCTCATAATCCACTAGGTTAATATTAGGTTTACTGGTACTGTAATGCTTTCTGAACTACTGACACATTAAAATTGAGAAAAATTTAGAAAAACTTCAAGGACAAAGATAACTACATACAACACAACACGACACATCACAACACAACACAGTACCTAAACTTAAGTAATAAAAGTAGAAGAAGAAGAAGAAGTGTATGTGTATTGCACATTGTTATTATTGTACATTATTATTATTGCACCTTGTTATAAATATAAATATTATTATTGTTATTGTTGTTACCCCCCCAAAAAGGGGTAGCCAATCAGGTCAGCTGTTTGCATTGATTAGGGCTATTGCCCTGTTGTAAAAGCTGTACTTGAGTCTGTTTGTCCACAACCTCAGCAGCCTGAACCTCCTGCCAGACGGCAGCAGCTTAAACCCCCAGTGTCCTGCTTGTGTGTAGTCCCGTAGGATGCTGCATGCCCTTTTGAGACAGCGCATACTGTACAGGTCCTTCAGGGAGGGAAGAGGATGTCCAATGATTTTTTGGGCCATATTAATGACCCTCTGCAGTGCTTTTTTGTGTGCCATGGTGCAGGTGGAGAACCATAGACAGATGCAGTATGTCAGCACACTTTCACTGGAGTGGTGGTAAAAGACGATCAGCAGCTCCTTCTTCAGGTCCATTTTTCTGAGGATTCTCAGAAAGTGGAGACGCTGTTGGGCCTTCTTTAAAACAGCTGAGGTGTTTGAGCTCCATTGGAGGTCTGTGTCTATGTGCACACCCAGGAACTTGAAACTGGACACCCTTTCTACACACTCCCCATTGATCCTGACCGGCTGCAGCTCAGACTTCCTCCTTCTGAAGTCGACCACAGGCTCTTTTGTCTTGGTGGTATTGAGGTCCAGGTTGTTGTCTAGACACCAATCTGACAGCCTCTGAACCTCAGCTCTGTATGCCGTCTTGTCTCCCTCAGGGATGAGCCCCACCAAGGTGGTATCATCTGCAAACTTAATGACTGCATTGTCTGGGTTGGAACTAACACAGTCATGTGTGTACAGAGTATACAGTGAGGGCTGAGGAGAGATGAGGCCCCACTCTAACTCTCTGTACCCGGTCTGAGAGGAAGTCTCTGATCCAGCAGCAGGTGGTAGAAGGAAGTCCGATATCCAGCAGTTTTACTATTAGTCTGTCCAGGAGTATCGTATTAAGAGCAGAGCTCTTAATGTCGACAAAGACCTGGCGTAACGCCCCTGTTGTTCCAGGTGAGAGATGGTGGTGTGGAGTGTTGTAGCAATGGTGTCTTCAGTTGATCTGTTAGCTCTGTATGTGAACCAGAGCAGGTCAAGTGTGGGCGGCAGGCAGGACATAATGTGACGTCGGACCAGTTTCTTGAAGCATTTCATTATAACAGCTGTTAGAACAACTGGTCAGTAGTCTTTGAGGCTACTAATGTTGGTCCACTTTGGCAGTGGGACAATTGTGGCAGACATTAGCCACGGCAGGATGCAGGACTGGGACAGTGAAGGTTTGGACGTCTTAGTGAGACCCCAGCCAGCTGCTCTGCACATTCTTTAAAACCTCATAATCCTGCACCATGAGGCTTGGGCTGCTGTAGCTGTCCGATCTTTTAGCTGCCTTGGCCTCTGGTCCCTTCACCTCAAAGCGCACAAAGAAGTGGTTCAGCTACTCCGCAAGCGCCGCATTGCCCTCAGTCAACGTGGTATTGCCAGGTTTGTAGTTGGTTAAGTGATGAACTCCCTGCCATACCTCTGTCGTGAGTTGTTGTTGCTGGAGTGGTCTTCAATCCTCCTCTTGTACACTGCCTTGGCCTCGCTGATACTTCTTTTCAACTCAGATCTGGCTGCACTGTACTGCATACCATTCTAAAAGAGTCACGTTGCTTCAGCAGGACCTGGACCTCTTTAGTCATCCAGGGTTTCTGATTGGAATACACCCGGAGACGTTTGTCCACAGTGACACTGTTGACACAGAAGTTCATATATGAGAGCACTGATGTTGTGTGCTCTTTGAGATCCTGATGTTCAAACACACTCCAGTCTGTATTTTTAAAACAGTACTGCAGCTGATGTGACGCAAATTCTGGCGTGGGGGGGGCTCTCCTCCTAACGGGAGTCTATGCAGGGATCAGCAGCATAGACATGTGGTCTGACAAACCTAGATATGGTAGATGTGTTGCTCTGTAGCCTTTTTGGATGTTGCTGTAGGCCTTTCCCCCTTGTTGCACATTTAATATGGGGAATACTAATCATAAGTGAGCATGGTTGAAGTCCCCAGCTATAGTGTGCACTGTGTCAGGATGGGAGTTCTGCTGACTGCTTATTGTCTTGTGTAGCTCCTCCATGGCAGTGTTAGCATTAGCATCGGGTGGTACATACACGGCCGTTACCATGACAACAGTAAACTCGCGAGGTATGTAGACAGGTCTGCACTTCACAGTCAAATATTCCAAATCCGGGGAACAGTGGCTGTCTACAGTCTTTGTGTTTTTGCACCAGCTGTCCTTGATGTAGATGTATAACCCCCTCCTTTGTTCTTACTGGAACGGAAAGGAACCGTTCCTGTCGTGACAGTGGACCGTGCCGCCTACTAGCTCAATAGCCGAGTCCAGAATTAATGGCTGCAGCCAAGTCTCTGTGAGTAGTACAATGCTGATGTCCCATACACACTTGTTGACTGGAATCTGGAATCCAATTCATGGATTTTGTTGGTTATGGAGCTGACATTGGAGAGGAAGATACTCGGAAGCGGTGGCTAAATGGTTGTCTCTTTAGCCGTGCTAGCGAAGCCACGCTTTTGCCTCCTTTGTTTACGCATCTGTGCGCGCCACCATTTTGTGCTAGTACAAGATGTACAAAATGCATGTCAGAGATCTGAATTGAATGTAACATTTTATATGTTTTAAACTATTTTGTGCTTAGTATAGTATAGGTGGATAAAATTCTGACCATGAAGCTTTGCTCAGACCAAATGTACCCACATAGCAAAATTGGTATGGCCTGGATTTGGCCCGCACAATGTGCTTATACGTGGCCCACATACCGCAAAAAATGACGGCCCTTTGGTGGCCCAGATCTGGTTTGCCAGAGGTGGCCCACACATGGGCCAGCACAAGGCCATTTGCAGACACACTGGTGGTCCTGTGCTAGCCCATGTGTGGATTACCTTTGGCAAACCTGATCTTGGTCCACCAAAGGGCCGTCATTCTTTGCAGTATGTGGGCCATGTGTAAGTTGTGTGCAGCCACGGGCCAGTTGCAGACACACTGCTGGCCCTGTGCTGGCACAGAACAGTTTCAGCTCTGGCCCCAGATGTCAGCCTAATGAAGCCATGTGATAACATCATGTGCCGGAACATAATAGCACAAAAGTAAAATGATGAAACTCTGTTCAGACAGTGAATGGACTGATTCTTACATAGTGCCACATTCACACACTTTCTCTAAACTGAGTGCTTCCGAACTAGATTCATACACATTCACACTCTTGACATGCAGACTACAGGAGCCAGGGATCGAACCACTAACCTTCTGATCAGTAAGAGACCTGCTCTACCTCCTGAGTTACAGCCACCCAGTGTTAAACACGAGTAGACCCTCAATAGGTTTTGGATAAAGTGTACACTCACAAACCTGTCAAACCTGCATTTGAAACGTTGGCTAACATAGCAGTATAGTATTGCAAAATGGCATTTGGGTCTTTTAACTAAAATAGGAAAATAGGAACATAAATAGTGCCATCATTGCCAGACCTGGCCCACATCTGGTTGATATACACCCTGCCATGACACCAGTCAGTCAGAAGTGCCAGCTTGATGCCAGACCCAGGCCAGACCTCTGTTCTATGAGTCTGGGCCACATATCTGGATGACATACCACTTACCATGCCAGAAGTCAGCCAGCAGTGCCAGCTTGACACCAGATCCGGGCCAGACCTGTCTGCTATGTGGGTAAAATGGAGTGTTTTCGGAAGGCAAGAAATATTCGTCCATTGGATCCTAGTTGGCTGAGTACAAATGATAGCTGGAATCAGTTCATAGTAACATTGTGCTAGTGGTGTGTGGTTTTCAGTTCAGATGCAGGAGGAGAGGTGAATCAGGGAGCAGTACTGAGTCAGGTGACTGGCACATCTCTTGTGCATTTTCTCATCAAACTCTTCGTTTTTATCCAGTACAATGATAAACGCCAGTCACAGGCTGTGAACTGCCTCTAGAAAGAGCTACTGTGTAGAATACAAATGTGGGTAACCTGTCTGGCAAGCTCTGAGAAGTGCATAGTTTTGAGTTTATGAGTGCAGCGATGTAAATAAAGATTGATGTTTGTGTATCTGCTGGCAGATTGTTGTCTAGAATGTGTTGAACACACAATTAGCACAGAAAACAAACATACTGTCAGAACTGACCAGAATGATAACTTCTTAACATCCACCCCATGGCTGGTGAACTTTTTAGGAGTAGGGTGACACGTCTTGGATATGGATTTTTCATCTATTTCACATACCCAAATGAAAATTTTATAGGCTCTCTAAGGTCAAAATAAATGTAAGAGGTTTGATTCAAAATATATTATTGTGTAGTCTGGCTAAATTAACCAGCCCAGAACACAGATTATCTTTGGGGTTCTTTTAATCTGAATGATAAAGTAAGCGCTCAGAAGAAAATAAAAAAGGTTGTAAAAATAAAGAAATAAAATTGTTACAGACAGTTCTTATCCAGTAACAGCTTTGTGCACTGGTAACCTACTGCTACTGCAGGTTATGTCCCCAACTTTATCAGCGTCTGGAACTCAAGGATGTCTAGCGTCAATTTGTGACTGATATAAACCCATACAGAAATACAACAAACTTAGCAGTGCAACAATAACTGTAGTGGCTTCTCCTGCTAAGACACAGAGCCAAGATTAAATAGTTAACAAGGTACATTTTCCCTGTTACCCACAGAAATATTCTAATACACATCTTGCGAAGCTCCCTTCGCAGAGTGGAGTCCCTTACTCCCTCCACAAACTGGTCTCTAACTGCCATCTTTGCGTCTCGTACTGCATCAGGTCTGGGAATCCCACGTTTAGGGGCCCTTTCTCTGGATGTAACACTCTCCTGAACCACACTGAGTAACTCCCCAATAGCCTTGCCCTGCTCAGACACCACCTTAAGGATTTCATGTAGAGTTGCAGATGACCTATCTGGAACTTCACGGGTACTCTGATCCCCTGCAACTGCACTGTCACTTAATATGGGCCTGCTCTTGGCAACTCTGGTGCCACTAGGTTTTTCCTCCATAGACCAAGCAATTGCTTCCTGAAGTACATCAAAAAGCGTAGACTCTGGCTTTTCCCTCACCATCTTGCGAAGCTCCCTTCGCAGAGTGGAGTCCCTTACTCCCTCCACAAACTGGTCTCTAACTGCCAACTTTGCGTCTCGTACTGCATCAGGCCTTTGTTTAAGGGCTAAGCGGAGGATCTGGGACAGAGCGTGTGAGTACTCAAAGAAATCTTCACCTTCTAGCTGGAAACGGCTAAAAAAGGTTTGCAGTAATTGTGCTACACTGCGCCTCTCACCGTAAGCTTCTCTGAGAAAACAAAAAATTTCTTCGGGTTCAGTCTGCTCTCCCCCAGTACACAACTTGATCTCTTCAAGTGCAGAACCCCTGAGGAGGGAAAAAATGAAGTCAACCTGATTATCATTACCCAAGCCTCTAGTTCTGATACCCCTCTGTATTTCATCAATAAACTCCTCTACAGAACGTCCATCCACGGTTGCATCCCCACTAAAGGGTTGGATAGGTCGCTCTCGTGGCAGATACACATACGACCTACTTGCCCCGTCACTCAAAGCAGTTATACTGGCCATAGCCTGGTCATGTTTGTTACTCAGTTCTGACAATTTTGCCTGAAGCTCAGTGACAGGGTCCCTTCCGGTGGCCCCCGACAAACCCTGGTCATTGTCACTGTTTGTGTCTGACATAATGAAATGTCTGTGTCCAGATTAGTCTTTGGTCAAGATGCGGAAATTGCCTTAGCAGTCTATTCAGCTAGGTGCCACTGATGTCCTCCTCTCCTCTGGAAAGAATCCTTTCCTCAATCGAAATCGCCTTCTTCTGGACAGACTGGCCACTGCTCCTCTGCACACCTCTGGTATGGCCCCAATCGTCAGGTCCTTTCCAATCCCTCGCGCCGCGGGTGACCACCACTACAGTTATTTTTTGCACCGCAAAATAACCTACTTAAACTGAAACCCATAAAAAAACAAAATCACTGAGCTGCCACTTTTGCAGATACCCCATTCCTGGTACCAAATTGTGTAGCCTGGCTAAATTAACCAGCCCAGAACACAGATTATCTTTGGGGTTCTTTTAATCTGAATGATAAAGTAAGCGCTCAGAAGAAAATAAAAAGGTTGTAAAATAAAGAAATAAAATTGTTACAGACAGTTCTTATCCAGTAACAGCTTTGTGCACTGGTAACCTACTGCTACTGCAGGTTATTTCCCCAACTTTATCAGCGTCTGGAACTCAAGGATGTCTAGCGTCAATTTGTGACTGATATAAACCCATACAGAAATACAACAAACTTAGCAGTGCAAAAATAACTGTAGTGGCTTCTCCTGCTAAGACACAGAGCCAAGATTAAATAGTTAACAAGGTACATTTTCCCTGTTACCCACAGAAATATTCTAATACAAGTGTGAACTCAAATACATACAGTGCATTAATCCAGCAGAAAACGGAATATAGATCCCTCTGAGATGAACGGTGAAGTTGGTTGCAGCAACTCCTGGTGTCTTAACTGTTCCACACTTTGCATTTAAAACAGACCACGCAGCGAAAAACGGCATTGCACACCGACATAACACCAATGCAAGCTAGCACTTCTGTGAATGTCTCCCCCCATCATCCCTTGCGCTCCAAGAGGTACCCCAAAAGAAACAGCGCCCTCCAGTGGCATGTCCCATAGTATTGACCTTCCACCTGGCTACACTTATTAAAATGTGGCTAAAATAGGCGCCGATGACCTTTCACCTAAGTGGCGGCTGAAAAGAAGATAAAGAAGTTTTAGTGAAAGCAAACTTTATCTAAATAGGAAATGCTACGTTTGGAAAATGATCAGAAATAATGAAGGTGCAAACCCATGGTTGGCATTTTACCTCAAGCACACCTTGTGTTTAATGAAATATTATTTTCTTCTGCTAAAGGCCATACCTTATAAAAGCACATCACCACCTATGTCAGTACATTGGCCTCTTACTTAACTAGAAAGAAAATAAAACCTGAATGTAATGTCCTAATTCATTTTAAAGTTTTAAAATAGGTATTGGATGTTTTTGTGAAATGTCTCACAAAACAAACTGAAGCATACTCATGCAAAGACACAGACTCCACTCGACCCCTGAAGGAATGCTGTATTATCTGGCACCAACATGTTAGCAATAGATCCTTTAAATCCTTTAAGTTACAAGGTCTGTTTGTCCAGCACATTCCACCGATGCGCAATTGGATTGAGATCTGGAGAATTAGGGGACTAAGTCAATTCAATTCAATTCAATTCAATTTTATTTATATAGCGCCAAATCACAACAAAAGTCACCTCAAGGCGCTTCATAGGTACAGAGAAAAACCCAACAATCATATGACTCCCTATGAGCAAGCACTTTGGCGACAGTGGGAATGAAAAACTCCCTTTTAACAGGAAGAAACCTCCGGCAGAACCAGGCTCAGGGAGGGGCGGCCATCTGCTGCGACCGGTTGGGGTGAGAGAAGGAAAACAGGATGAAAGACATGCTGTGGAAGAGAGACAGAGATTAATAACAGATATGATTCAAAGCAGAGAGGTCTATTAACAAATACTGAGTGAGAAAGGTGACTGGAAAGGAAAAACTCGATGCATCATGGGAATCCCCGGCAGCCTATGTCTATTGCAGCATAACTTTTATTTTTTATTCTTTATTTTATTTATTTAGGACAGTGCATGTTAATGACCATAAATGTAAAAAAAATTACATGAATGTAAACATGCCAGATTATAGCCAAAGGCTAATTTCCATCTGTTGTCCTTAAACATAAAAAAATAGACATAATAATTCATAAAAATTCATCATTCATTCATAATAAAAACTCCATCACCAAACTTACACATACACACCATTCTGTTCCCAAATAAAACATTAAAACTCTACAACTCATACATGATCACACACTTGATTTGTCCATAACCAGTTTTTAACCTTTGCCTTAAACAAATTGAATGTCGAGCATTCTCTAATGGGTTGAGGAAGACTGTTCCACAGATGGCCACCCTTGACTGAGAGGACGTTCTGCCCAAATGCTGTCCGTCTGTGAGGTATAAACAAGTCTCCTCGGATTGTAGCTCAAGTGGTCCTGTCTGAGCTTTCTTTATGCCTAATGAACTGCTTTAGTGGTGGTGGAGCAAGGGAGTGTAAGACTTTATATTAAACAGACTCTTTTAAGTTTCACTAAGTTATTGAAGTTCAGTAATTTATATGTTTTTTTAACACATGACAGTGGTGGTGGGAAGTCGGTTTTTTGTCAAGTAGTTTTAAACTTCTTTTATAAATGTTTTCAATAGTTTTAAGTGTTGTTGGACAAGCAAGTGACCAGGACGTCAAACAATAGTCCATATGAGAGATGATCATTGAGTAAAAATTCATATTTAAATTATTACGTATATGATTAAAATTTCGATTATTAAATTTAAGTACCTGGGACACTTTATTTATGTGACTCTTGAAGGATAATGTTGGGTCTAGAATGACCCCAAGATATTTAAATTCTGGAGCTAATTCAAGCTCTACTCCATCCAGGAATATGTTTGACTGCTTCAAGTTTAAGGGGCGTTTTGAAAAATACATACAGACAGTTTTTGAGGTGTTCAACATTAGGCATGAGTCCTCCAGCCAGCTATGCATTAATGCTAAAGCAGCTGTAAGATCTTTTGCCACCTGCTGGACACTATTTGCTTGCGTATATATAACTGCATCATCCGCATACATTTGAGCAAATATATTTGGACAGACTTTAGGTAAGTTATTGATAAAAAGAGAGAACAATAAGGGCCCAAGAACAGATCCTTGAGGAACCCCTGTATCACAGTCTAAATATGGAGATTTAACCCCATCCAACACCACACACTGTTTCCTGTGTGAGAGATATGAGGCAAACCACTGAAGAGCCTGACTGGAGATATTAAACTGAGTCAATCTGGACAACAATATCTGATGGTTTACAGAGTCGAAAGCCTTCTTCAGATCTAAAAATACAGCTCCAACACAGGGACTGTTGTCCAGCAAGCTCTTCAAGTTCTCCACTAACATACACAGGGCAGTATCTGTGGAGTGATGTACCCGAAAGCCAAACTGCTATGGATGTAATGAGGGTTGGGTGTTTTCTAGGTGAGCAGTGAGGAGTTTAACCACCCACTTCTCAGCTATTTTAGATACGACCGGGAGTATGCTTATGGGGCGATAATTAGCCATGTCAGTCTTCACACCTGCTTTGAAAATTGGTGTAACTGCAGCAATTTTCCAATCTGTTGGAACAATGGAGTGTTCAATAGACATATTCAAAACATGAGTGGTTGGACGTACAAGCAAATCCATATGTTCCTTTAGGAAATTTGTGTTAGGGAGGATTCAGGGTCACCTGGTCCAGCCCTAACTATATGCTTTAGCAAAAAGGAAAGTTTTAAGCCTAATCTTGAAAGTAGAGATAGTGTCTGTCTTCCGAATCCAAACTGGAAGCTGGTTCCACAGAAGAGGGGCCTGAAAACTGAAGGCTCTCCCTCCCATTCTACTTTTAAATACTCTAGGAACAACAAGTAAGCCTGCAGTGCGAGAGCGAAGTGCTCTAATAGGGTGATATGGTACTACGAGGTCATTAAGATAGGATGGGGCCTGATTATTTAAGACCTTGTATGTGAGGAGCAGGATTTTGAATTCAATTCTGGATTTAACAGGAAGCCAATGAAGGGAAGCCAAAACAGGAGAAATATGCTCTCTCTTTCTAGTCGACACCTCAACTCGCTTTTTGCTCTGTGGTAAGGCACAATCCTGCTGAAACAGGCCACAGCCATCAGTGAACACTGTTTTCATGAAATGGTGCACATGGTACGCAGTAATGCTTAAGTCCCAAGGTTTTCCAGCCCATTGGCCAAAGCATCACACTGCCTCCACCGGCTTGCCTTCTCTCCATAGTGCATCCTGGTGCCCTCGTGTTTCATACATGCACATTCATGTGATGTAGAAGGAAATGTCATTCATCAGATCAGGCCATCTTCTTCCATTGCTCCAAGATCCAGTTCTGATGCTCACGTGCCCATTGTTGGCACTTTCGGCGGGGGACAGGGTCAGCATGGACACTCGGACTGGTCTGCAGCTATGCAGCAAACAAAGGGATGCATAGAGTATTCTGACTCATTTCTGTCAGAACCAACATTCATTTTCTTCAGAAATTTGAGCTACAGTAGCTCATCTGTTATATCAAACCACACAGCCTTCACTCCCCATGTGTATCAGTGAGCTTTGGCTGCCCATCACCATGTCGCTGGTTGACTGCTGTTCCTTCCTTAGACCATTTTAGATACTGATGCCTGCAGACTGGCAACATTACACCAGAGCTGCAGTTTTGGAAACCCAGCGCTGACCCAGTCATCTGGCCATCACAAATTGACCCATGTTAAACTCACTCACAACCTTACACGTTTCCTGCTTCTAAAACATCACATTTTGAGGACAAAATGTTAGTTTGCTTCCCACTATATCCTACCGACAGATACCATGATAAAGAGATAATCAGTGTTATTCACTTTACCTGTCAGTGGTCATAATGTAATGCCTGATCGGTGTATACAACCTCAGGCTGGCAGTCATTACTGGAACTAAACTTATTTTTAGCATGTGGCATGGCAGAATCAGCTACTGTGCTGGGTCTTTGCGGTAGATGATTCTACTGTTCACTGCCTTTGAATCGCTTCCACTCTAAAGAAAATTGTACTGCTGATAGGTATGTAATAAAGCTTATAGATGCCAAAGATATTTTTCAGAGCTCCTGTAAGCTGCTGTGTGTACATGATGAGTATTGATCTTTTTGGCATTTTTTGTCACTCATGCATCTATCCCAGCTTTTGGAGTGTTATTTTTTTTAAGTTTGTTTTTTCTTATGGTTCCCTAATGAAAGTTTTAATTTTCTGTTGCTCATAATACAAATGGCAATAAATCGAACAATCCAAAGTGAAGTAATTAGCTCTTTTACACACAAAAAAAAAACATTCATGATGAGTCTTTTTAGTTATCTCATTTTGGATTACTGCCCCAAAGAGGCAAATAACATTCAGCTCAGCAGTACCAAATTAGTAGAATCAGATAGAGATTCTACAGTTTGCAGTAAGAGACAAAAAAAATTTGCATTCCTAAATGCGGGAGTTTATATTAGGGGTCCATCCTCATTTTGAACCAAAGACTGGATCATTGCTTTTCAGTGAGTGAGGGAGCACTGCCACAACTTAGAATTTCTCTATGGAAAATACTATATTTTCAAGGCATCATGCCCATTTTAGATTGATCCTTTTATTATTATCAGTTGATTCATTTTATTTGAAGAGGACCTTGTACAATATTGACATAAATGTTGGCATTTAATGCATTGTACCAGAGTTAGCTTAAGCTAATTTGCCTCCTTTGAGCCATGGACTTCATTACCCACATACTAAAAGATTTTTCCATCTCACTGATATTGACTGGTTTCCATTTGGGTTAGCTACGAGGGATAAAACAGCAGTTGGGAGAAGGTCCTCTCAGGCTGGGTCACCCCCTGGAGAGACACCAACATTATAACCCACGGATTAAAACCCAACACATTAAAACCAACACACACACACACACACACACACACACACACACACACTCACAACCACTCCTAGACTCAGGTCCATGGCTGACACTTTTTTTTCTGAAGTCCACCTCACTGTAATTAATATGAACAAACATCCACTTAATACCATATTTTTCGGGCTATAAGGCGCACAATCCTTTAATTTCTTCAAAAATCAGCAGTGCGCTTTACAATGCCTTATGTATGAATTCTGGTTGTGCTTACTGACCTCAAACTGATTTTATGTGGTACATGGCACTCAAAAATCTGTCAAAAAATGTTTTAGTACAACTTTGGCAAGCTACGAAGCCGCACCGCTTGATGGATTGTCAGAGCATTACAGCTACCGCAGTCAGGAGCCTCGTGGAGTAATCCGGGTCCAAACTCCGTTTCAGGTCCCAAAGTCAAACGAATACTGTGGCATCACTGAGAGTTAAAAACTGTCTAAATTCTTTCATCTTTAATAAAATGATCAGCGTTGCTGCTTTACCAGGTGTAACAATTAAGCTTATCCAGGCATCTATGAAAACAGAATTTATTAAATTTAAGTTACCAGGAAGTTAGCTTGCTAGTTTCAACCTAAAAATGATATACCACTTTCTGACTGAGAGATTTCTGAAAAAATGAAAACGTACACCTCTGCTATCACTTCCAACATAAATGAAGACAAAAAACTAAACAGCAGTGATCAAAGGAGTTTGCAAAGAAAAGCGTCTGGACTTCTTTGAGTTGCTTGAAGACGTTTCACCTCTCATCCGAGAAGCTTCTTCAGTTCTAAGGGTCAAATGGCGAGTCCCAGATTTAACCCAGTGGGAGTATCCCCAAGGAGGGACAAAGGACCCCCTGGTGATCCTCTAATCACATGCGCCAAGGTGTGAAAGTGGGTGTGGGAACTAATCAGCCAGGGTTTCGGGTGAGCCCATTGTGAAACCTGGCCCCACCCTATCATGTGATTTCCTGAGGTCAGATGGCCCAGGATGTGAGTGGGCGTTAAGGCGTCTGGGAGGAACTCAAAACTGGATTATAGATGGCAGACAGTTGGTGTCGTAAACCACCGCCTCTGTTCAAAGATGGTCGCTCACAGTGGACATAGATGGCCTCTTTCACTCCTCTTTCAAACCATCTGTCCTCTCTGTCCAATATGTGAACATTGGCATCCTCGAAAGAGTGACCTTTATCCTTAAGATGCAGATGGACTGCTGAGTCTTGTCCCGTGGAGGTGGCTCTTCTATGTTGTGCCATGCGCTTGTGAAGTGGCTGTTTGGTCTCTCCAATGTGAGGTCCGGGCATTCCTCACTGCACTGTACAGCATACACCACGTTGTTCAGTCTGTGTTTTGGAGTTTTGTCTTTCGGGTGAACCAGTTTGTGTCTGAGTGTGTTGCTGGGTCTGAAGTACACTGGGATGTCATGCTTGGAGAAAACTCTCCTGAGTTTCTCTGATACACCGGCTACATAGGGGATGACAAGCGTTGTTGCGTCTGTCTTTCTTATCCTCCCTCGCTGGTGTCTGATCTTCTTTTCTGTGCCTTTTGCTGACTTTATGAACGCCCAGTTAGGATAACCACATGTTTTCAGTGCTTCCTTTACATGTGTGTGTTCCTTCTTTTCCCTTCAGGCTTAGAGGAACAAGTTCTGCCCGGTGGTGTAGGGTCCTATTACTCCAAGTTTGTGTTCCAGAGGGTGATGGGAGTCAAGAGGAGATACTGGTCCGTGTGTGTGGGCTTCCGGGCTTCTGCGCTGTGCACATTGAAGAGAATGGCAACCTCAACATTGAAGCCACCGGAAGCCCACACACACGGACCAGTATCTCCTCTTTGACTCCCATCACCCTCTGGAACACAAACTTGGAGTAATTAGGACCCTACACCACCGGGCAGAACTTGTTCCCTCTAAGCCTGAAGGGAAAAGAAGAACACACACATGTAAAGGAAGCACTGAAAACATGTGGTTATCCTAACTGGGCGTTCATAAAGTCAGCAAAAGGCACAGAAAGAAGATCAGACACCAGCGAGGGAGGATAAGAAAGACAGACGCAACAACGTTGTCATCCCCTATGTAGCGGTGTATCAGAGAAACTCAGGAGAGTTTTCTCCAAGCATGACATCCCAGTGTACTTCAGACCCAGCAACACACTCAGACACAAACTGGTTCACCCGAAAGACAAAACTCCAAAACACAGACTGAACAACGTGGTGTATGCTGTACAGTGCAGTGAGGAATGCCCGGACCTCTACATTGGAGAGACCAAACAGCCACTTCACAAGCGCATGGCACAACATAGAAGAGCCACCTCCACGGGACAAGACTCAGCAGTCCATCTGCATCTTAAGGATAAAGGTCACTCTTTCGAGGATGCCAATGTTCACATATTGGACAGAGAGGACAGATGGTTTGAAAGAGGAGTGAAAGAGGCCATCTATGTCCACTGTGAGCGACCATCTTTGAACAGAGGCGGTGGTTTACGACACCAACTGTCTGCCATCTATAATCCAGTTTTGAGTTCCCTCCCAGACGCCTTAACGCCCACTCACATCCTGGGCCATCTGACCTCAGGAAATCACATGATAGGGTGGGGCCAGGTTTCACAATGGGCTCACCCGAAACCCTGGCTGATTAGTTCCCACACCCACTTTCACACCTTGGCGCATGTGATTAGAGGATCACCAGGGGGTCCTTTGTCCCTCCTTGGGGGGATACTCCCACTGGGTTAAATCTGGGACTCTCGGCCATTTGACCTTAGAACTGAAGAAGCTTCTCGGATGAGAGGTGAAACGTCTTCAAGCAACTCAAAGAAGTCCAGACGCTTTTCTTTGCAAACTCCTTTGACTACGATGACCTGGATGACTGAGAACCTTCACAGACATAAACAGCAGTGACTTTTGTAAGGTTACTGAAGTTGGACTAGCTGGTATATAATGATGTGCTACATTATCGCTAGCCACACAGCTATGTTAGTATAACATAAACCCAGTGAAGCTGGAGGATGAACACTAACTTTTTTCCATTTGTTAAAAGTTACGTGAGGGTTCCCGATGGTTAGGGACAAATGCAATCGCATGGCAGGATGCTGTAAACAGACCAAACTTCAGTCAGGAGAATAACTGAGATAATCCATCCACAATATGAGATTAGTCATTAATATACTGCAACAACACGGGAATAAAGCAGCTGTAAGAGAATTCTACATTAATGAATCAATGGTATGGAAGAATGAGTTGAGTAAAGTTTGACTTATCTGACTGTTTTGTTTCGCTTAATCCGCCTTATAATCCAGTGCACCTTATGTATGAAAGCAGAGCCGTTCATCGACAGTGCGCCTTATAATCCGGTGTGCCTTAAGGTCTAAAAAAATACAGTAGTATACATTGTAAGGCTAAAAAAAAAAAAAAAAAAAAATCACATTTACATTCCAAAATTTCATAGTCTGTCTTTTAACCCTAAAAGTTGTAGCCTTTAAGTTTCACAGACAGAAACATCAACATATTCAATCAATAGGAACTCTACTAATGTATAGTATAATCTAATGAACAGCTTAAACCTCATGGGTAAGAGCCACTTCTCCATCCTCCACCTTTTTTTTTACTTCTGCTCAATCAAAAATATTAATTAGAGAGCAAATAACAGCTTTACAATGCAAAGTAACTGACAATATCAATAAAACTGTTCCAGGTGGTGGGTTCATTTGATAAGATATCGCAAAATAGTTTTATTCAGTGTTTATTGCAAGTGGAGTGACTCAGCAACAAGCTTGTTAAAGGTGACTGTTTTGGCTTAAAGCTAGCCATTGTGGCTTTGGCACTGTAGCAAAAACATTGTTCTTCTGCTCACTACTAATGCTGTGGAACTGTACTCAGTGCTCCTTAACAGCAGACAAGCACTAATTATCACACTGGCACAACTTTGCATACTTTGTATGGTGCTACATCCAACACTGATTCTTACCTGTTGATATAGAAAGAAATAAAGTGCATTCTGTGCCCCTCCATTCTGCATAGGCTTTCAACACAGATCAGAAAAATACATAGTGGTAGCAAAGGCTAGACCCTGTTAAATTTCAATGGCTATCTTAAAAACTGACATCATGACCTGCTGCCTACCCTTTTTTATTATATCTTTATTTTAGACATATAAAACAAACCAATATATACAACATATAGAAGGGCAAGTTATTGAGGACAAGAGATTACTTGGAGGCTAAGAGCCAACATGATGGAAGGACTAAAACATACATTTGTTTAATGTTTGGAACAGAGCAATCTCTTGCTCGGAAAACTTTTGTTTGTTAGTTTTTTGCTTTTTAGATGGAACTAAACATGCTTAGCAATGTTGCATGTGGGCAAATGGTTGTCTGTCTAATTGCATATAAAAATAGTAAACAGTGTGACACCCTGACTAAAAGCAGAGGTGCTGCTTACCACCAGGGAAGGCTGACAACTGCTTGGAGTCCCAGGTCAGAGCAGTTTACAACTGTCACTGCAAACTTTAAATTACAGCAGTGGCAATGTGCATTTTAATTGACTGATGCCAGTGAGTGAAAATGAAGAGGTATTATTCTTAGTGGATTGAAAAAGAAAAAAGGACCAAGACCAGAAAAAAGAAAGACATTTGTAAGTGGAGCAACTAATAAAGATCATAATACTAAATAACTGAACACTGCCAGTCTGTAAAATGACTCCTACCAGCATCACATTATTATTGTTTATTTATTCATTTATTTTTACCTTTACATTTAACATTAGTCAACTTAGCTGCAGAGCAGCCTGGTGTGTCCATTTCTGCTGGCTGTGAGATCTGCCTTATTGTAGAAATATTAGTTTATACAAGCACTTGATAACATTGTTAGCAATCTGCATTTATAATTCATGGCAATATTTAATGAAAAAACAAAACAAAGTCATTTTAAAAAGTAAAATAAAAAGAATCAACAAGTGGTTGAACAAATAAACACCAATAACATGTCACTTAAAGTTGAAACACCGTTATTTATGCATAACTTTAATCACCAATGCAGTTTAAACAGGTTTGTTTGAGAAACACAGTATTTCAGTTAGATTGCTGTATTTAATATGATTACTTTAACTGCTACTGACAAATTCACATATGTGAGCAATATTCATTTTTCTGACAATAGGCACAATGTTATGGGATCAGAGGTTATACTGGAACAGCCACCAGACTCTTCTTGAACAAAATGTTGATTTACAGCATAGAAGAAATCAGTTATACAGTGTGGCTATACAATCTCAGTTCATGATGTAGTCACTGTATTAAAAATGTAATCAAAGTATAGATATTGGCAAATCTGGCATTTCCTGGTAATTCTGCTCAGCGATGGATACACACTGGCTCACACATACACAAACTAGCTCTGACACTAACACTGTTACACATGAGTTCAAAAGCTCACTTTTCTAGGTTACCAGGCTGACAAGTATCTGCAATCCAAAGGTGACTACTCCAGGATATTACACACAGACATTTTCATACAACTGCTGTCTGTTAGAATAGAACAGAGTTCAAATTTATTGTCATTGCACACATCACAACAAGGCAGCGAAATGCAGTTTGCATCCATCCAGAAGTGCTTTAGCCATGATGATGTCAAAAGCAAACTAATCATGTGAAGAGAAGCAGGAGGATTCAGTAAAAATTGAAGATCCAGTGATATTTGGAATACATTAAAATAATAAGGTGGCCAAACATATAAAGAACATGGGAGCTGTGCTGTCTTATGACAGCGCCAAACTAGTTGGTTAGCATTAGGAAAACATTATGCTAAGAGTGTGAAATAATGAATAGTGAAATGATTGTAAGTTCAGTTCACTGGGCTATCAGGATAACAAGTTCACCTCTTTCTAACACTCACAACAACAGAACATTTACCATGCACAACTTCTGGATGGTTTGTCTCTGTCATGAGATGTCTCTTATGGTCATAACAAAGTGATATTAGTTTATTTTCAAGTATCTACCATTGCAGCCACAGTCACAACCTACAAAGGTTCTGTGGGGCTAACTGCACACATTAGAGCATTCTGGGATTCAAACTCTCAACTTTGTGCTTACTGGACTAGATGCTCACACTGTATAGTGCTGCTGCCCTCTGCAGGCCTGATTAAGAGAGAATTTAAGCACTTAATTAGGAGCAAGCGTTTGCAAAGCTTGACCAGAGATGTCAAGTCTTCTCTAACAACCAAACAAAGCTTTGAAAAGCCTAAACAGTAGGATACAGGGATCAATCTTCCAACATTATACTTGCAAAGTAAATGCTAAGTGGTGCGGTATTTGATTATCTACCTGCTGCTGCTTCACACTGAGAAATGTCACTACTTTAATTCACTTATTTCCAGATGGGAAAAGTCTTAACTCCACAAATAAAGCCTTTCCTGTCATTGCACAGAGGAAGTGTTAGATGATTCATTTTGATCTATTGATCAAAACTGTTCAAACCTACTGACAAGTACAAAAGACTGAGGGCTCAGACTGTCTTAGTGGGTACACGTTTGTTTTGAGTTTCATCCCACATCCCACTCTCCTCCCTGTTGGTATAATAGGATCATCCAGTATCTGCCAAATAGCCTGCCTCTAATGAGTGGTAAATAGGCGTAACCTAGTTCTAGTCACTGCAACCAAGCTGTTTAACCCATCAAACCAACATGGGCCATCTAACTATACTTCTTCACCTCCTTGCCCCACTTCTGACTCTAATATTTACCAGGATTTCAGCATCCTGTTTCCCCCTATGGAAAGCCAGGGGAAAGTGGATATCTTTCCCCTGGACCTGGAAGAAACCCCTTGACCAGCTCTCCATACGACCTTGCATTCACCTCATCTTATTAAACCTTTGGACATTGTCTCCATTGGTTCTGCTTTTGTCCACCTCTGTTATTTGGCCACAACAGAGGTCATCTCAAAGGGCGCATATGTAGCTCTAAAACCTGTATATACCTTCCAGCATTGCTGGTGCCTTTCCGGATGTGCACTTCCATAGGCATTGACTATGAAATGCACTACTTCTTGGTGACACTCTGGAATTGAGTGAAAGGGATGTGTTCATAGTGGAAAGTAGATGCCTCCAGAAGAAGGAGGGGATTCTCGGTGTCTGCAAACTGGCAGATGGCTGGGGTCAGCAATTCTAAGAAGTTTGATGTGTAATTCAAAATGAAAAAAGTCTCAATTTAAACAATTATACAGATATTTTATTGTACCCACATATATTTTTCTGTCTTCTGCTGTGAATAAAATATGGACATATGAGATATGTAAATTAGTGCTTTCTGTTTTTATTTAAATTTTACCCTGAACTGGATTTGTAAACTGATGATGGTCCGGGGATGAACACAGATAACCTAGTGGGAGCAATTTGTTATATTGTAAACCTTTTGATATTTTTAGTCCTATTTATGGACCATTTTGAACATGTTTATTTCTGTATTTATTTTTCATTTATTTGTTTTTAATCCCACTTTATTTCACTTGGCATTTTCATTTTGTAGTCCTTTTTTATTTTGTATTGCTTTTAATTCTAGCTTTGCATTCCTTATA
Source organism: Oreochromis aureus (assembly GCF_013358895.1). Classification (NCBI taxonomy): domain Eukaryota; kingdom Metazoa; phylum Chordata; class Actinopteri; order Cichliformes; family Cichlidae; genus Oreochromis; species Oreochromis aureus. The sequence continues at coordinate 31,003,667 of NC_052956.1, read as the reverse complement.
TTATGTTATGTCTGTAATAAATAATTCTTGTGTTCTCATATAAGAAGATGAATGTTTTCACTGCAAACCAACAGGGATAAGTGCAACAGATAGGATACAGGAAAATTAGAGCACACCGAGACATGAACAAACACATTATTGGTCTTTTCATTAGAAGCCTGGCTGTTTATCATTTGTTCTGACATCCCACTTGGTAAACTTTATTTTACAAAACTATTTGTCAAGTCAACAAACCCCTTTGTCTCATATCTGTTCTCACACCAGACCCATGTGGCTAATCTACGTCATGCACAAAATATAATGTCTTTCAGATAATTTCAAACAGCAACTGTCTGACCACCACAAAAGACCTAAAATGGGCAGTATGTTTTGGTGTGGTAGGACATTGGCACAAACACATTGAAAACATGACCATGGTCAAGTTTCAAACAAAAAGAGCTAACTGTGAGGAGGCAGCTCTAACCACACAGGCTTCATGTTGCTTGTGATCATTGTAAGAATGCAAAAGAAGTGTAGATGACAGGCAAGGATCAGAAGTAACTACAGCAACTGGTAAATGTTAAGAAAACTGCCTCGATACAACATAGCAACTTAGAAAACAAAAAAAATGGGTCAGACCATCAGAGTAATTCGTAATGTAGCATTGAGAGGGCCACACCTACGCCCACCAGGTTTGCAATGGAAATTACCATCTGATGTGATGTCACTCTGATGCATATCATGCATGGAACCACCAATTAAAAATTTCATCTAGATCAATGAGGATTATAACCTGTGGTGCATTTCCTCTTTCCACTAGGGTCGTTCTAACTGTCATGAATGGCACATCAGTCCATTCAGGGATTGACTCTCAGCATCCCTGTGAAGTTTGGGAGAGATTGGACAATGTGTCGTTGGGTTACAGCAGTTTTGCGCTTTGTGGTGAATGATCGAAACTTCACATGCCGCCACGACCACGTTGTTTCACGAAACCCCAAAATCTTCACAATTTAACATTACCAAGGTCTTTAGATTCCACTTACCAAAGATCATGTCGATCTGATGAAATCCCTAGGAGAAGTTCATTAAAGTACTAGAACTGAAGACTGCGAAAAATGTCCCTGAAATTACACATTCTCATAGATGAAACATAGGGCAGGGGCTGGTCTTTTAAAATTTTGTAGGGGGCGCTGTGGCTCCATTTTGGAATATTCCATGAAAACAACCACATAACAAGAAAGCCTTCCTCACATTGGAGGTGTGTGCCAAAGTTCATGAGTTTTCAAGCTTTCTAAGCGCCTCAAAAGCTACTTCCTGTTTCATGGTGAATCACCTTGCAACCATTCAATGTAAACTCACAATTTTCACATTGAAGCATCATGAGGGACTGATGTTAGTATTCACCGCTTTTAAGGTGGATGGGCTCAAACTGTGGGGAGCAGTATATCAAAGTATAAAACATGACGCTGTCACCAATGTAAAATATGGCAGTAGAGCTCGACAGACCACGTGACTTTCGCACATTGCATTGTAGGTACGAGTGGCAGCAAAATCAAAACACTGCATCAAGCGCTAGCATTTCCAGCACCGGTAATCATTAATTCTGCGGTTTTAATCCCTACTTGCATTTTATTTGCCCCAAAAACAGTTATGTACAAAACGAAGGAGAACACGGCAGGTCCATATAAAGACAGATGTGACGAAAAGGCAAAAAAAAGTACGAGGAAAAAATCAAAGGAGTGAAAGGGTGAGACCCATACGAGCATACAGAGCGGACTAAAGACGTTAGCGTGCTGCCCAACTTTCATCACGCGCATATTTATTATTATATGGTCCTAAGTGTGAGTGCATACACTCACAAAATGTTTAGTAACTTCAGATCCCTGTAACAAGCCCAGGTCCAGTTTACTTTGGTGATTTGGACTATTCCATTTTACAGCTGTCGTTATTTTTTTTTTCTTTATCTCCTGTACAGGCCAATCCAATCTATTTGTCTTTTCAGGTTGTAGTATTACACAACATTTTCAGATCCAATAGAAATAAAATAAGTGTTTCATAATTCTTTCAATTTATTGTCTTTATTTATAACTGGCATTATTGTTTCATTCTTTTACAGAATCTTACAAGAAAGAGGCAAAATTGTATTCCAGTATGCTTTATTAGCTGCTTCGGTGAAAACAAATCAACAATGCAAAAAAAAAAACAAACATTTCAAAACAATATACTGGAAAACAGTTATTCATCATTTGATTGCTTCAATACAACACTTGGGCACATATATGCGGGACTTTTTGTGGCTGTTTTGATCTCGCTCTCCCTCTTAACCAATCAAATCTCGCTGTGGTAGCAGCTTTAAACTCGGTATGACCCAGGTTGATAGAGGGTGCCCAGTCTGGATCGCATTCCAGCATTTTGTAGGCTAATTTTCCTACAAAACACAACAAACATTAGCCCGCAAAGCCACAGTAAACAAAGCAGCATAGCGCAACAAATTCAAATCAATATAAGACTTATTTGTAACCTACATCAACAATTATGTTATTAAATTACGTAATAACTACAACAAAAGACTTACCTTTGTGGAAATGCTTGGAGCAGACTAACATGTGAGCTGGAGTGTTCTGGAACATTATATTTGGTCTTCGAATCACTGCAATCCAGGCCATCCATCGCCTCTTTGTTACTTCAGAAACATAGCTTGAACAATTTTTCTTCCACAACGGAATCCGATAAAAACTGATCTCTTTACCCGTCGGCTTCCCATGGCTGTCATGCAACCAGCTATTGCAGTTAATAATACAACAGCTTCTTGCCATTCTTCGTGTTTCTTTTTATCACTGTGTGACTGTTTTCTTGTGAAAGCCTGCTTGCGCTAGTACCACTTGCCACTCGTACCTACAATCCTTTGCGGTTTTGATGTCACATTTTCGAGCTCTGCTGACATGTGTTCAGGGGCAGGGCCTTATCAGATGTGAGGTTGGACTGCATGTGGACTAAAACAGATGTCAGAAAGTTAGCCAAAAAAATCTCTGTAACTGGTTACAAATTTGAATCATAATGGATTAAACTGAAATGGTGAACATGAAACATGAAAATGTAGCCTCAGACGCTACATTTATTACACTGGTTCTATTCTATAAAATAATCTATATTTTTATTCTAGGAGTAGCTTTTCATGACTGATTCAGAAGTTCAAACTAATGTTTATTTAGGCTATTCTGGGGCTTGGTGTATCCCCTCACTCTCTGAAACAGGCTGTTTTAGCTCCCTTCCCTATTCCGTTGAGACAGCTTTCTTATGATTCATTGCCCCTCGCAAACTAAAGATTTAAGTAGGAGTTTGCGGTGGCTTCTGATCAAGACGTGTGCCGGAAATAACTGTTTTTTGTATGGTGATCAAATCTTGCTAACAAGATACATAGCCCAGAACAGAAAGAACTGAATCATTTGGAACAGTTTGAAGCCTACATATACTGACCTCGTTATCTGAAACTTTGTTTATTATTACTTTAAATCTCCTTTATTTGCAGTTTATATAATATAATTTACTAGAATTTACAATAAGTTAATAATAAATTAATTAAGATGATATAAGCCAACTAAATCCATCTATCCATCACTTCCACTCATCCTTTTCAGGTCTTATCCCAGGAGCCACAGGGCGAGAGGCATGACACACTGACGTAGGCCAAGCTGACGTAGGGCTAATACAGAGAGAGAGAGTCTGCTCACATTTACAATTTAGAATCACTAATTAACTTAACCTCACTAACTGCATGTCTTTGGACTGTGGGAGGAAGCCAGAGCATCTAGAGAGAACCAACACAAACACAGGGAGAACAGGCCCGATGGTGGAGTCTAACCTGGGACCTTCTTGCTGTGAGGCAGCAATTCTAACCACTGCACCACCGTGCTGCCCGCATCGAGTAACTAAATGTTTAAAAACCTAAAAGACAGCATTGTGTCATTTAAAAGTAGATAAACTGCTCCTTTAAAACTGCCTGCTTTCTACACTAAATATTTGTAATGTATCAGTGTCACTGAATACATTTCTGTGAACGATTGCATGTTGGAGCACAAGCATTTTATCTGTGTAAATAAATTAAAGGCCTTGTGAGTTATTAAAAGGCTGGCTGCCCACATCAGTCTGGGAGTGTCTGTAATCTCTTGGCACTACGCATAACACGCAGATTCATGCTCCAACAAATCAGCTTCAGGAAATGGCTGTGTCACCACAATCTGATCGCTTGAACCTCGGCAGCCAAACAGCCGCTCGAGTGGCTGATATCAGCTAATGGAAGTGAGTAGCTGTTAGTGTCAATATGCTGTCACATGTGCCTGAGATGCTGCTCACATTATAAGGATGTGGGTGGCTGTGTGGTTTGATAACAATCCTTCAATGACATGCCTCCACACTGTGGAACTGCAGCAGAGATCACTGTGGGTCAGCTGTTGGCTGCAGGTGCAGTACTTCTCAGCAGGTTTTAACCAAGTGGCCACCATCATGGTTGACAGCTGAGCCACAGTATAAGTGCACTAAGATGCTGTATTCCTACCCTCTAGCTCTTAAGTATATAGTGTCACTCTGTAGTCTGACTCACAGCTGTGGAGGAGCTGTACATTAAACAGGAGAGGTAAAGTCTGGGACAAACTCAGTACTTTTGGGGCAGATTACTTGGATGCTTTCAACATTAACCTGATAGACTGTCTTACTTCTAGATTTATTACTTTAATAAAATCAGAAGTTCTACACTGTTAAAAAACACAAGTTAAAATGTTAGTTAAATGTCTAAAAATCACCTGTGTAAGCTCCAATTAAATGAAAAGAATAGAATGCAACACTGAGAAATAGACCAATGGTAAAGTCCAGGGTTGATTCCATTTTTAATATCCACCAGGATGAGCCTAGGCCCCCAGGGGTAGGGTTCATTTGCATTTAAGCCACCTGCTAAACAAGCAACTAGAAGCTGTTACATGTCAGATTAAGTTACTTGGATATTGAATGCTAATAGGTTAAGGTTAATTGAAATGGGTGATATATAACATAACCTATAACAGAACATGAGGAGAACAATGAGCCATGATTATATGAATGCAAAACTATCCATATAACAGAAAAAAATGGGGCACTGTATTTATACCGTGAAGGCGAAAGTTAATGAGACACACTAAATTAAGGCTGAAAGTCTGTACTTCAACTACATCTTAATTTTCTGTCCAATCTGTGATGGTGTACTCTTGCAAACTTATTAAAATCACGTCACTGACCAATACTAAAGTAGCTTAGTAATTTTTAGTTTCAAATGTTACTGATCATGATATCAGTTTTGCCAGCATGAAGCATTTAATGTGTGATTCACTGTGCTTAGGGGCTTAGGGTTAGGCTTGCCCTAATATGGGTGCCTTAGATGGAGGCTTCACAATGGAAATTTTGTAGTCCAACTTTATATACAGTCAGTAGTTAGACGGGGTTCTCCACTATCATCAAAATACGTCTATATTGTAAAATGTGTTTTACAAAGCCATCCTTATGAGCATTATCATTTGATGGCATCCAGAGTTTGTGAATCCTATAACAAAATGCAAACAAAGCCCTTTCTATAGCCACTGTAGCTGTTTTTATTGCTTTCTGCTTTGACGGGTGTGCAGTTGTCAAATTAAGCAACTCTAAAAACATTGCCTTGAAATTTCTGTTTGTATAAACCCAACAGTAATAACAAAAAGACAAGCAAAAGCTGAATCAAATTGTCACATTGTTAGGCACTAGATAATAGCGCAGAGATTCAATAAGGCCCTCGTGCTGTTGTTGTCCTTTAAAAGTGCAGCACTGCTTTAAAAACAAACTGATAGAGCTGATTCCTTCCACCAACTTTTCTCACAATGACCACAAGCAAGGACACCCAGACAGGATCCCTGCTATGCTAAAGTGAATATTAAGTCAAATAATTGGATTTGCTTCCTAAGCCATCACCACCAAGGAACTGACAATAAGAGAGAGTAATAGAGAATCTCTGTATCTCCAGTTCTCAGTGGGATTAAAAGAGGAGAAATTAATTGAATTCAAATTATATGTGTGTTAATCTTACTCAGAGAAAGGTTGCAACCTTGAATGCAAAAATTGTCTGTGAGTACTTCACAATGAGCTGTGAATTGCTCTAAATGATAATCTGCCAAGTCTAATATGGATCTAGTGATAGAAGTAGGGTTCTCTATTGATGGAATGAGTGGAGGGAGTGTCTGAAATGTCAATCTGATCGTTGGTATGATTATCTCGTTAAAGTAAAACTCCTTGGGATAGTCACGGGTAAGTGAGCGACAGGCCTTGCATAATGCTGAGAGAGATTAGTGCAAAAAATAAAACCAAAGCTAGTGCAGTGTGGGTGGGTGTGTGACTTGCAGAGATGTAAAACTGACAGGAATACTACCTGCATGGTGTCACAGCAGGTAGCGCTTCATCAACTTGGAGATTATTCTGCAGCTATGCATTCTAATAAGCACAGAGATGGAACGTGGACAAAGATAGAGAAGCAATAGAACATGGAAGCTCTCTTTTTAAGATCGGAACGTGCTTGTGGCTAGGGGAGGAGACGGATCTGACATGTCAGACTGGAGGAATTGGAATGGTATTTAAAGGACAGACACCACGGAGCAATTGGCTCTAAGACTCTGGACAAGCAGTCCGAAAGTCTTTGTGGTGATGTCGAAATGGGGAATGTAGGAATTATGACTGATTATCACAGATTTTTTGGCCAAAGCTTCCTCAGTAGTAGTATATCAGTGCATTCTTACATTGCCATCGCATTTTAATACAACTTTATCATTACTTCTCAGTGGGCAGCATAGTATTATAGATTTGTCCAGTAAGAAAGTACAAACAGTAAAAGTTGACTAGGATCGCTATTTTTAGTTTTTTACTTTGATTTTTTACTTTCTTTTTTCACATGTTGTTCAATTAAGTTAGGAAGATATTTAGACTCTGTTTAAATATACCCTATACCCTAAGTATCCATCCATCCATCTTCTTCCGCTTATCCGGGGCCGGGTCAACAGCCTAATCAGAGAAGCCCAGACCTCCCTCTCCCCGGCCACCTCCTCTAGGTTGTCCAGGGGAACACCAAGGCCAGCCGAGACATATAAACTCCAGCATGTCCTGGGTCTGCCCCGGGGCCTCCTCTCAGTGGGACATGCCCGGAACACCTCACCTAGGAGGCGCCCAGGAGGCATCCTTGTCAGATGCCCGAACCACCTCAACTGGCTCCTTTCGATGTGGAGGAGCAGCAGCTCTACTCTGAGCCCCTCCCAGATGGCTAAACTCCTCTCCCTATCTCTAAGGGTGAGGCCAGCTACCCTTCAGAAGAAGCCCATTTCCACCACTTGTATCTGCAATCTCGTTCTTTCGGCCACTACCCACAATTTGTGACTATAGGTGATGGTAGGGACGTAGATCGACCGGTAAATCTAGAGCTTCGCTTTTATGCTCAGTTTTCTCTTCACCACCCTAAATATATACTCTATATATTTATCTCTATATATTGTGTTAAAACTTAATTAGTTACGGCCCATCCATATCTCCAGGGTTCAAACATGGATCTTCTTAACCAAATCAAGATCCTGGGTTTAGTATCCAAGCACATTGGGTGTCATTTGCAGGCATATCTAAGATATGGAGAAGTTGACCTTTAGCATTAGTGAGACTGGTCTTTCCTGAAAATCTGAAATGAGACTCTGTAAACTATCAACAAAAACTATTAGGTAAGTAGATTAGAAATTATAATGTTTCCCAGTTAAATAGACTAACATTATTAACTGGGGATAAAATGGAAATCCTTGAGTGCTATTGCACTTAAGTGCTGCAGTTGATTAAATGTTGCTTTTCACCACTGACTGTTTGTACTTGAAATACATGCGACAGTTGGCTATTACACAGTGAGGTGAAATAAATCTTCCTGGCACAAAGCATAGCTTCCAATACACAACACATGCCTCACTGCCAAAACTGTCCTTGCGGAGCAATATAGACGAGTATATATGAGAGGTATTCCACCAGGACAAATCTAAAAACAGACATAAATGAAAACATACCAAAGTAAAACAATCTCTCTCCTTTTATCTCAGGCGCCGTTGTCATACAGCTCCTTGGCTCTTAGTTAATATGTGCGTGCACCCTTTACATTACTACCATCTTGTGGCCCCAATTGTTGCTTAAAGCTGCCCTTATTTACATAATTACATAATTTCCTTAGGGATCATTAAAGTATTCTGATTCTGATGATTTGAAAGTCTTAGGAAAGTGTGGTGTCTGTTTCTGAGGGTGTTTTTCGTTTAACAGTGACTAGAACTGCGCAAGCTCAGAGCCCATCAGCTTTTGTGAATTAACTTCTGAGGCGCTGTTCTGAGATCAGTTAGTAGCTGCCATCGAAACAAAGCTAGCATTAGCAAGTAAATGAGCTTCAGTCCTATTAACAACCATTCCATTAACAACAGATATTTTTCAGAGAATCTTTACAGGACAGTAAGTGTACCTAACATTCTGGACTAACAGGAAATTAACATGCACATTTCCACACTACCTCAGAAATATGCATATCCTAACTGTGCAATATCTGCAATATAATCAGACTCCTATGTATATACCACTACCCCTCTTGTAAAGGGGGTATAATTTATATTAGCATTGTTTTTTTTTTATTGTCTTGTTTATTTTTGTCTTTTTCTAACATGCTTACTCTGCACAAGACTTTCAGTGTGCATTGACTGCTGGTTTGTGCACAAATGGCAAATAAAGTACCTTGAATATTAATAATAATTGATAATAACATGTTACTTTTCCTAAAAGTAATGCAGCACTTTATTTAATTATTAATCAGAAACCATTGTTCATTACACTGCTTGTTAGATTACTTTCATGATATTCTATAAAATGACCTGAAATGCACTGTTACATGCACATCACATACATTTTGTGTATTGATTTATTTATTTTTACTACAAGGTCATAGAGGAAATAAGCCAGCTTTGGAGCTTGAATTAGTTGATTGATTGTCCTGGAAATGCTTCTTGAGCAGTCAATCTGTGGGCCCGATGGTGAGTCTACAGGTTAGAGCTCAGTCTTCTGACAACTTTTTTTTTTTTTTAAATTATGGTCATTTTGTGCAAATTTCAGATGTGGATTGTACTGCTGATAGCATGAAACTAAAGGCAGATGAAAAAAAAAGTGTTTTCAGTGAGCAGCCTTGATAAAAACAAAGGTGTATAGTTGGGGCAGGTTTAAAAAACAAAACAAAAAGAAAAGTGAACAAACTAACAAAATAGGGGAAGTCCACAGAGATAAACCACAGGAACAAAAGGAAGATGGGACAAGGACCTGACCAAAACAGAGGAAACAGACAAGGACAAATACACACCAGGGAGAGGAGCCTAATAAGGAACAGGTGGACTCATCAGCCACTAACAAGAGTGGGAAAAAGAAACAAAGGAGGAAGTAAAATCACAGAAAGCCACTGAGGAACTAATCTTAGAAAAAACAAAAAACAAACTCAGACAGACAAGGGAAAATGTGAAAGAGAACCATAAAAGCAGATTGTACTACAACAATAAACAAGGATCAGAAAAAAAAGATCATGGCAAATATTTATTTCACTTTTTATTTTCAGTAATGCCAGATAAAGAAAATCAGTCACGTGGGTCGTTAGAGTTGTTTGGAATCAACACCAAAGTCAAGTGTAAGCTGGCCTATAGTAAAACTAACACACAGATGGTTTGTTATACATAGACAATGGTAGCGCTTTAGAAAAAGACCCTTTTATAAAATATTTAGGAGAACTGTGCCATGTGACCAGTGTTGGGGTCGTTACTCAAGGAAGTAATGCATAACACATGACTTACTTTTCCTTAATCACTCACCAAAAGCAGTTTGTTACACTACTTGTTACATTCTTGTTACTCTGTAAAATAGCCTAAACCTAAACAGATTGTCTCATAATTACAATTTAACAATATGATCTACACTATAGGCTACACTCCCACACACCAACACAAATCCCTATCGCAATGAGGACACACAAATGATTCTTCTTTTAGTGTTTACATTAAGAAACATGAACAGGTAGAAACAGAGGATACGAGCCCGATTGCTCATCACTGCCTTTTTTTACACTTTGAAGTTCAGGGTCAGGCTGCTGGGCTGTAGGCTTTCTTGGTTTTTGTCTTGCTTTGCATTAGCCTGTTCAAGTCTGTTTGAGTCAATTCCTTTCAATTTTCTTTTTATAGTGCCAAAATCATAACCTTCCCTTTAAGGTCCTTTATATTGTAAGGTAGACCGTAAAATAATACATACAGAGAAAAACCCAACAATCATATGAACCCCTATAAGCAAGCACTTTGGCGACAGTGAGAAGGAAAAACTCCCTTTTAACAGAAAGAAACCTCAGGGAGGGGCAGCTATCTGCTGCGACCGGTTGGGGAGAGAGAAGGAAGACAGATACTTCAATGCTAAAAAACATTACATAATAATTACATTGTATTTGGCCACCAAACCCTGTAGAGACTTTTCTGCAACACTGCAGCATAAATACAATGTAATTTAGTAACACAACAATTACATCATACTAGATCAGTTATTATATCACTAGTGGGATGGCTGTGGCTCAGAAGCTAGAACGCGTCATCTACCTATAGTTTGTGTGTCAAAGATACTGAACCCAGAGTTGCCCCCAGATGCATTTGTTACACTGAAGTCTAAGTTTAGGTGAAAAGCGATTATTCACACACAAAAGTAAAAATGCATGTCTGAATGAGGCTTATAGTGAGATAGTTCTTTGAGTTCTCAAAATAGAGCAGAAAAGTACAATATAAGTACCAGTCCATTTAATCCCTCATAAGATGCTTATTGGTCCAAACTAAATGATCTGGCAAAACCTCACTTACCTACTCAAATATCCACCTCTGGGGACAGAAAAATCACTGTTTTCAAAAGTAAAAGTATTTCCACATTACATAAGAAGTTGCATCAGTGCAATAGCATTGAGCTCTAAAAAGTTCCATAGGAAAAACAGCCTGTCTAGAGCTTCATTCTTGAAGAAGGAGTCAGGGAAAGTTGAGAAGCACCATCTTCCCCCCATAGCTCAGTTCTCATTAATGTCAATTTCATAGTACTGGTCCCGGGGCGATGTGCTCCAAAAATGTGTGTCAAGAATATAGTCACATTCTGAATGCACTGCCAGACATCAAAAGGCTTCTTAGATAAAGCCGTTTTCACAAACGTTCGACCGTGTTGATCGTTTTGAACTTTTACTCTACTCCTCCTTTGACCTTCAAGGTGTGCCAACAATGAGCTGGAATGTTTGTTGATTGGAATGAGAAAGCCTAAGATGTGACAGGAATTTACAAAACAAGCGCAGGGAAAGGAAGTAGCAGTAAGATATGAGTTTGCAGATAAGGAAAAAGTTGCTTTGTAACTTTTCAAACCACTGATATGTGTCATAACAGTGGCCACATATGGATTTGTCACAGAAGGAATAATTCTGCACCAGGGAATATTTCAGTTCAGGGTGAAATTCAGGTCAGGGGTAGTGTGTTTTTGTGAGCAAGCGTGTGTGTGTATGTGAGAGCTTGCCAGCCCCCACACACTCTAGCTGTGAAATGAAAGAAGTTCTCAGCAGCATTATTCTGCCACTTTTCCCTCTCGGTGCTGTTCTCTCTCAGCCTGTCCTTTTACAGTCCATATTCTGACAGCAAACCCTGCTGTGTGCTCTCTAACTCAGTTGCCATGGTCACAGTGAAGTTGTGGTTTTTGCTTGTTGCACTTTGGAGCTGCCATTTATCCTGTAGGAGAGGAGTCTGAAAAACTAGCAGGGTGGTGGTTGATGGGCAAGCCCCCTTGGAGCAGCACCCACCCAGCAGACAAAACAGATTTGCACCCAGTAGATTCCAGATTAAGAGCTTTTTAGAGAGGACGTCGCAGCAGCTTGGTAATCATTCATTTTCAATATGAGCCCAGGCAGGGAACCGCCGCATGCAGGAACTGGCAATCTGGCAGGCAAAACAGCAAGTAGGCTCAATCCTTTTTGGGCGCCTGCTCGGCCAGAGGTAAATTGTACTTAACTCTATGACATTGTGACATGGAAAGTAACCAGTGAGCAGTTAATAGATGCCAGTAAGACTGACAATTTCATTAGTGTCCTCACAGAGTTTAAAACATTTAGGTATTTTGGTTTTTGAAGTATTGGTGAAGGCGGGGCTGGATCAACTCAGACTCCACCAGTACAATGAGCAGAGCGAAGCTGTGAGTACCTAATCTCTCTGTGATATGTATGTATACGTTTTTTAGTTAGATGAACAATACATTGTTTTAAAAATGTTAAAAATCTCAAATAATTAAGCTATAAAAATTCATATTAGGGGCCATCCGCTTTTATTTACCTCCTATCATTATGCTATGCAATTATTTATTTATTTTATGTTTATTTATTGTACTGTTTCTAACAATCTGTCTGTCTATAAACCTGTTTAAACATTCACCCAGTCCATTTTCTTTTGCTTACCCAAAGTCAGGTAGCAGTGTTAGCAGAGGAAGCAGCGTATTCCATTTCCATTTGGAGAGTCCAGTGGTTTTTGTCCAGATGGGAGTGAAAAGTTTGGTACCTTATGATACAAGTGTGTTTTATGTTGATTCAAATTAAACCAACCAAAAGACACAATAAAATGCCAAATAAATGTCAGTTGTAGCAGATGAATTTCTAGCTTTTTTAATGAGTCCATTGAGCCCACGGTTCATAAACTGGAGGGCAAATAGTTCCCAAGCCTAACAGTCACAATTTGAGATAGCGTACTAGTATGACACGTAACACAACAGTTTAGTTTACACAGCCTCCAGCCTCAATCTAACCTTCAAAACTTTATCAGAGGCACTAATCCTGACCAGAAACACGTAAAAAAAAAACAAAAGCTTGATTACGTTTGATGGCCTAGAGTTAGTTAGGATCAGTTAGGGCCATCAGTGATAATGAATTCAATCTTAGACTTCAATCTTCAATCTTAGTACCAAAATGAGCTTTCATCTATGCAACCAATTATCCTGCAACATGCGTCCCCCTGCATCAGACACTTGGTGTGAACTGTGCTGAACAAACCAGCTGCAGGAATTAAAACTGTAGTCAATATCGAAGGCTTGTCCACCATGCTATACCTGATTAAAGCTGAAAGGTTTAATTCTTATCTCTTCACCAAAACCAGTTTCCTAACATACCAACAAACAGTTGTTTACACCTGGACAAAAATTAATATGAAAAACCAAAATAAAAAAAATAATAAAAAGTAAATGATGATGACAACCTCAAATAACAGACCTTTGTATTTCAATGATGAGAGCAGAAAGTGACTCAGGTCGCATCTTTTTCATTCATACAGATCTATACTCAACATGTTTGTTTTATTATCTTTTACTTTTGTCACTCCCTTAAGGTATTGTAAACTTTCATGGATTTTTAATATTTTAATGTTTATGAAGTCATTTTTCTGCAAGCTGAGTAAGATTTTATTCCCAGTACAGTAAATTCATAGCCACTGATGAACAGCATGGCACATATTTTCTTGCCTGAAATTGCAAGGCTAGAGTAACACGTTTCACCAAAGGAAACTATTGGAAGCATTTCATGTTTTATTTCAAAAGGCATGTAGATTTTATAAAAGGCAAGTCTTCATCAGTGCTAAGTAGTAATTTGAACAGCTGATTATTGGCTTTAGAGAAAAATTAAAGGATTTTTGATACCATATTCCATAATATTTTTTTTCTCTGAGAATTTTTACTTTTTAAATAAATGTATATTTTGTATATGACATAATTTGTTAATTCAGGGATAGAGTTACTTATCATCGTCGAGGACTTGTATCTCAGTTCTAAACTTTAGTGGCTTTAGAACAGCTGTTGACAAGAAAAGCTCACTAACTACATAGTGGATACTTAAACAGATTATATTATATCGTCAGTGCTTTAATTTGTAATGATTTTACAAACATATTCCTAGGAAAATTCTACTGCTCCAGTTTTGAAGTTGAACTTACCTGATCTTAGTTGATGGTTTTATTCTGGCTGAAAAGAACAAAAATGCATCTTTTTATTATTTCTTTTTTTTTTTTCAAGTGCTCTCATGAGCTCATATACATCATCTTCATATTCTAACTGAAACGTATAACTCTGTTTACTTGAAGTGACAGCAGGAGCCAAAAACTGACACGCCCTTTTGTTTCCCTTAGGTAATCTTATTCTAGTAGTTTGTCACATTTAATAAAACACTTTTAACTGGTGCTAACTTATTACCTCCAAATGTTCAGATTGGCAGTGTTGTATGACTCATAGCAAAGTTTGGTGTGAGAAATGACTACCTCCCTCCCCACCCTGGCATAATTACAGGTATTAAGAGTTTACTCTGTTATGTGCAAATGTTTTCCTTTCTCTGAAATGTGACCATGAAATTCTTTGGTTCTTATTTATTTACTGCAGGCTGAATTTTCTGCCATTGCATTGTTAAAAAAAAGAAAAAGCTTATTTGCTATTCCTTTGATACTTTTGATAGTGCTAGTGCATAATTTCCCAATAGATTTATTGCTTGTGAGGTAAAAGAAAAAAAACTCATTGCAACAGGATATTCATGATTATTGTTTTTTTCTTTCTTGGATTTCATCATGACAGATTGGAAAGGAAGTACTCTAGAACAGGTTGGTAGTTATTGCAGTCTGTGCATTGATTGATGTGAGGGAAAACTGTTGACATCCCAACACAAGTGGAAGTAAGAGGAAAGAAATGGAAACTGAAACAGAGCAGAGGTGCATGCTGATTATGGGCTTAAGCAAACCTACAGAGATCAGTTTTTGCGTAGTCTCTCATGAGGTATAGTCTACCTCATGCTACAGTGTTGCAGCACAAACACATATATAAGTTGTGAAAGTAAAAGTATGCAGTGTGCAGGCAGACTTGAAGGATTAAATTGCATTTCTGTGTTTTTCTGCAAGAGTCAAAGTTAGAGCAGCTGATTGAACAATGACAAGCTGCTCATTTCACTTCCCCTCAGCATGTGATTTATTTTGGGGATTCAAGGTTCACTGCAGCCCTTCACACCACTGATCATATTTTGAAATGAAGCCTGAAGATTAAATATAATGGAAACAGAATCAAACAGAAGCGAGACATGTGTTTGAATTATTTTCATTGCAAGTCACCAATGTGAAATACGTGCAATGAAAGGAATGGCACTCAAAAGTGGTTTCAGTGATTTTATATATAGCAATAATCTCAGCATTGTCCTACTCTTATTTTGTCGTATCCAACAAAAGCCATTTATTTTGGTGAAATTATTAAATGTAGCATTTTACTTTGTATCAATGTAACATAATCACCCAAACGTTTTCCCCTTTTAACATTCCTTTCAATACATTTCTTGTTTACGCTACACTTTGGTGTTTGTATACAGCTTCATAAGCCACAAATTCTATCCAGGGTCTGTGTATACAGTTATTATATACTAAGTACTATGTACTTCAATTTAATACAAGATTTTTCTATTAGCTGGTTGTCAGTGACAGCCTGGACTGCCGGTTTCCTGAGCAAACCTGAAAGGACCATCAGTAGTATGAATGCATTTTTGTGCCATACTGCAACAGATTTATATAGAAAACATAAAGTGCTTAAAGGAAAACAGCTGGCAGCTTCCATTGTTTCTCTCTGTTCTATATAGGGGGGAATTTAAATGCTCAAAGGGGTGAATCAGAGTTAAATAACATGCCAATTTCAATTTGTGAATACACTAAGTTACACACAAGTGTAGAAAAATGCAGAGTTTCTCGAACCCATTATAAGTAGGATTTAAAATGTACTCATTCCAACTGGAAAGCTCTGTTATAACAGCTAGTTAAAATTAATCTTTGAATCAGTGAGCCATTAAATTACTTTTAACCTTTGTGCTGCAATAGTATAGTTTTGTAAAAGACGCTCATTTTATTTTCTTTAATGCTGTACTTTTGTGAATGTTGCAAGCCCCTCACTGGTTTTAACACATTGGCTACATTACTGCAAAATGGTTTTTTGACATAACATATTTCTGTGGATGTTAACATATTTAACAGTCATAGAAAAGTAAGGGATAAAACTGGGTTTGGGGGGTGTTTGTGTTGTCATCTTGGTGCTTTCAAATCAGAGGTGATGAGGCCTGAGGTGATTCCCATAGGCTTCTGCAAGACCTAAAATCTTTTTGCAACCACAGGTAAGGAACGTCAGTTTTCAGGCACAGATGTTGCATCTATCTTTATACTATCCAAAGTTCCATGGTGGTAAAAATCTGTTTATAATTTGCTTCCAAGCAGCTAAACCGTCTTGTAAATTTTTAAAAGTGGTCTTGAACAAGTTTTCCAGACTTTCTTTTAAAGATTTGTCTCTAGATATTGGGTGCTGTTGCACTCATTTTCTGCCCAGTCCTTTTACGGGAATGTTATTGTGCAGTGTGTCCTTGGAAAAAAAAAGGTTTCAAAGAAAAAATAAGTTTAAGGGCCCCATGAAATACTATCTGGAAAGGATTGCCAACAGCTTCATTTTTGACAGTGATCCCAAACACAAAAGCATCCCTGGACAGAAAAAATGCACAGTGTAATAGTGTCAGTCATGGACTGGCCTCCCCAGATTCCAAACTTGAACTTTATTGAAGCAATGTGGGAACATCTTGACACAGAATGGAATAAAAGGCAGGCAGCATTCAAAAACATTGAATGGCCTTCAAGAAGCCTGGAGAATTGATTTCTGAAGACTTGATGAAATCACAAGTAAGGTTTCCTTAGAGAGTTTAGGCAATATTGAAGAATAAAGACAGTCATATCAAATACTGAATTAGGATTCTGTACATATATACTGTATTTCCATTCATGTTTGCATGCTTCAATACATCACCGCACCTATTTTCTATTTTCGCAGACAAATATAAGGAAATGAGGACTGACTTGTGCTCTATATGTGACTAAACAACATGTTAAAGAATTCAGATTAAGCCAAAAATGAAGTCTTAGGACTAACTAAGTTCTTGTAAATGAGAATTCCTGCCTACTAAGTTAGTAGTTAGTTATACCACAGGTAAACAGGAGACCCTTCAGATGCCAGGCCACTGTAAGCACGCCTGGCTAACATCAAAAAGCGGAATACAAACTGAATTTCCATACAGTGGCACATGCTCATTTTGAGACAGCAAAAGTATGTTGTACTGAAACAATTTATTTCTTAATTATTTGTGCAAGTTTTACTTTTTGGTAAGTGTACCCATATACTAGTTACAAAAAGGCCCTTTGAGAAACCTTGAATTTAGAATTCATCCAAGGCTCAAACAGTCTTTTTGAAATCTTCACATTTGATGACCTGTTTTCTGGGTTTTACAGCTACGACTGGGGTTCCCACTGGAAAAGCCTCAGATGCAGACAGATTGCAGACTCTTTGGTTTTCAGCGCTTCTCTGAGCCAGCCGATCCCCTTTGGATGTAGAAATAGATTTTCAATCTGCTTCTGATTGTAGCCTTTCCATGCCATGGGGATGCAGGCAGAGAATCAGTGGCACTACCCAAAGCTCTGACAGACCTTACTGATTAAAAAATAATTACTATGTAACTGCAGTACTGCTACATTACTCCAGGGGGGATAAAAAGTCTGCTACACCTGCCAGTTTTTCTAGCGTAAAACCACTTTAGACATTTCTGCATGTAAGTGTGACTGAAAATGAAACGTATCACTATAATAATATAAATATAAATAAATGACATTTATATTCTTTCCTGTAATTCTGTCCACCACTGTGCAACCAGAACAGAAAGAGTATTGTAGCAATAATTGTAATTGCAGCAAAAAGTAATAAGTATAGAAATGCAATTATGAAGGAAATCACGATAATAAAGTACATTTTGCCAAAATGTACTATTTGCAATGTGCTGCAAATCAGAAAGGGTCCACCATTTTTCAATCACAATCACACAGTCTACAAATCCTCTGGCTGCTGTCTGATCCTAATGATATTTTGAAATCTGTTTCCTATATGGATACTGATGCATTTTTAAAAACAAATAAAAAGCTAAATTATCGTCTATATAGCCAAAGGTTTTGAGATTGTATTAGAAACCCTCATTTGATTAAAAGGCTTCCGTGTGTGTTCCTTTGTTTCTGTGTACAGTTTACCCGCCAAAGCTCAAGCTCAAGTTTGCCTGCAGAGTCTGCATATTCATACTTGGATGACTAAGTTCATGAATATATATACTTCCTCGGTGTCTGAGATGCCTGAAAGTATTTTGTATTTCCTGTTAGTCCCATTTTGATCACATTCACTTACTTGATCTGGATAAATCATTACACTGAAAACATTTTTGAAAAATTCTTATTGAACTGACCTTTTAGTGATGGATTTTTCTAATGGAGTTTCATTTGAAAAACATGCTCCTGACCTCGGCTACATTCATGCACTGACTCTGAAATCTGAGAAACATGAGAGCTGGCTGCTGAACAGTTTTGCTGGCGAGCTCTGCAGTGGGAGAATCAAAACCAGCAGAAACATTATCTGCAAACATGGAAATGATGAAAGCATGAATAAAGCTCTATTGAGAACGCTCTGGTTCAGTGCCATGCTGCATGACCCTTGACATCCTTTTACAAACAAGAGATTTACTTCCTGTACATGTTTTTTTAGTATAATTAAAGTCGCTGCATATTATAAAACATGAGGCTCACTAATACTTACACTTTATTCAAACTGTTCAAGCTTTTTAAAAAAAAGATTTCTTCAGATAGAACAGTTCTTAAACAGTTAATTCCATCAAAAGCAGCAAGTCTTCTCAACAGAAATTGTGAAAAAAATAGTACTTACATAATGATTTTACTTTGTCTTTAAAGACTTTAATAGATAAAATCAAGCTGCAAACTCACACACACACACACACACAAATTTAGGAAGAATGTCCTTAACTTGGATTTGATAAATGGCTGTCCCTTGTACTTCCCATTGCACAGTGAAGGTCAATTATTTTCTGATATTATAGGCATAAATTAAAGTCTTGTTCACCAAACACACACACACACAACACACACAGTGACGGTAAGCAGACATTCTGTGCATGTTAAATCTTGATTTGGAACAGTTAGTCTAGGTAAAGAGAAAGTTTTGTTGCAAAGTAAAACCTGATTTATATTCAAAGCCCTACAAACACCTTCAGATATCAGGCCAGGAACAGGCTAAGCTAATATCTTTAGTTTTGCTGTAGGTGAAAAATGACCAGATAATGTTTACCAGGTGGCTAATTAGTTAGGTCATTAGCAATGATACATTCCTCCTGTAGCATCAGTGGCTGTTACTAGCTGCTCAGGAACTTAAATGCCTGAGGCTGGGCAGGCATTTGAGAGAGGAAAAAGAGATTTAAAAATATGAAAAGGGAGCGCAAATCAATACTATATTACCTCATTTAGACTGGCACTTCTCACACTGCTTAAGGTGTCTACCCTGAGGTGCAATAAAGTGGGCCTTAGGTGAATGCAGCTCTTAACAGCACATGAAAAAATTCAGGGAGGCCTATTAAAGCACATATTAAATTTAGCACGTGGTTTCAGCTAAACGGAGAAAAAATGTAGTAATAAAATGAAATGCTTCCTAGTTAGAAAAAGGAAAAGGCATTTATTAGAAGTCAGTGTAAAACAAACATAATGAATGTCGTGCCACCACAAATGATACTTTCTTTATCCATTTTCTTGTTTTATATCACATGTTCATTGTGTGTAAAATCTCTACAAACCACACGTCTCTAAACCACGTAGTTACCTTTGGCACACCTCAGAGTGCCAAAAAAAGTGCAGTTCCTCAACTGGCCTGGACTTGACTGCCACGATAAAAAACTTTAAAGAGGAAGCTAGGAGATAGGGAGTGTGTGTGTGTTTACAAAAAAGAGAAAAAGTAAAAAGCATCCACTTCTTGATTGACAAGTAGATGCTGATGCAGATATCTCTGACTCCAGCCAGAAGCAGTCTGTCTTTTGACTTTCTGATGCAATAATCTGGCAATAATCTGATGCTTCCGCCCACAAAAACAGTGCTTTTGTTTTTATGTAGTACCATTTTAATAGATTGTATGTTGCTAACAGGACACTTCAAGTACCTGCATCTGTGTATTGCAGTCTATGTCAAACTGCTGTGCTCTGATCATTCCCTGTCATCCAAATATGGTCAGTGCTGGTCCATCGTTTATATACAGTCTGTGATGTAAATAACGAAGGTATCATGTGAAATGTCTGAAAACTTTGCAGTGACTTGACTTAAATGACTCACTCTGGCCTACTTAATTCAATTCAATTCAATTCAATTTTATTTATATAGCGCCAAATCACAACAAAAGTTGCCTCAAGGCACTTCATACTACTACTACTTAAGCAAACACAGCAGCTAAACCTGTTGGGGGAAAAAAACAAGTAATGAAATGCTACAATGACATTCAAAAACAATCTGTTTAAGACTGAAAAAGATGCAAACGTTTGGTGATTAGTTCACAGTTTGTATTCCCAGCAATAAGCAGCACTGCTGAAAAGAATACGTCTCTCTTTTTAATTGCAGCTGATTAATCAGTGTGATTAATGACCGAATAGCCATTTAGACAACAATAATATTAATCACAGACCTATCTGTTTTTCTAAAAATGCGTTCATTAGTAATGACTTCAGTGTGACTTTACTCCTCACCTGATATTTGTCCATTTGTCAGTACTGTTCAGCCTACATGGTGCGTGATAAATCTGCGTATAATGATACATGCTAGAAATTGCTTTTGCTAGGAATACAGCAGACATACTTTTTTTTTTTTTTTATTTGATTTATTGCATTTTACTCTGAGCATATGTGAGGGCTAAAGAATGCACACTCACACAGAGGAGCACCTGGTGCACAAATACACACGACACATTTTCTTACAACTGCTCACACACTACAAATAAGCTGGTAAACAGAACTCGTTGGATTCTGTTTCATGCCCCGTGTGGTCATCAAACAGTGTCAGTCATTCTCCTCAGCATGTTCTAAATATTTTGACATGCTGGCTGTTGCAGAGAAACACCATGTTGTGTGCGGTGTGGGACACCAGCAAGCCTCTACTGCCTCTTCATACAGACAGAAATGCCACAGCAGCAGTTTTTTCCTCCACACTGTGGACTGAGCAACTCCTCCTTTATGGGGAAACATCTTCCTCACTATTTCCACTGTCATGCTCACTTCAACTAGAGCTTGTCAGCATGATATCCTCCTGGGAGATAAGGAAGAAATGCCCTATAGAATGACAGACTGTCAGGCCTGGAGGCAGAGGAACAAGATGACCAATGGAAAGAAAGAGAGAGAGAAAGCTTCCACTGCTCAACTCCATCTGCCTTTCATAGAAGCAGTGATGAACCTCCTAACAAGCCACAGTGAATATTTTAAAGAGGCCATCCTTGACTTTTGATGTACGGACCTTTTTGCAAATTAAATAGAGGATACAGGTCCCAGCAGGGAACACATCCTTTTATTCTTCACACTGGGTTTTTTTTCCACTTTTTAATAAATTGAGATGAACTCTTCACACTCCCACTGAGGACTCTTCTATCCCCTGAACTAGCCAGTGTGGAGTCTGCCTCCCACAAATGAGTGTATGTGTATGTGAATGTATGCACTTATGCCTTTGTGCAGTATGACATACCAGCATAAACTGAATATGACATTTGACACAGCCACATGGACTGCATTTATAAACCAAAGACAAGAGGGTGGAGAGCTAAGTCAGCTAGCACTACTATAGCAAGCTTGAATATCTGAAAATTTCTTTTAATAAGACCGAAGCAGACTGGACAGTCTATACCACACATCAAGTCATGATGTTTGTAAGATAATTCAGTCAAATACAGTCCAAAATATCATCAGATACATGGTTTAGTTCATGACTCAAAGGTGACACAAAGGTGAGCCGATCAACTATATTGCTTGTGTTAGCCTCACTTGCTAAACTAAAGTGGCCATGCCCCTGATTGTAATCCTGAGTATAATTCACCCACCATGCAGTATTGAAGAAAGGGATTGTCTAAACCCCCTAAACTAAAAATAATTTGTAATTTTCTTGAACATTGAAAGTGCCTCGACCTAGCCACTTCAGAAACTGCAGTTTTTGGCACTTGCCACCTTGGCTTCATTTTTCAGCACCAGCAGCTCCCACTCTAAATACTTGAAATTATAGAGTTATTATCAAAAAGCAGTAGAATTCACTGGAGAATAAAGAAACAAAAAGTCAGGGTGCTTCTTCAGCACTGGAGTTTGTTATTTTTAAATCATATTTAACCTCCTAAGACAGTAGCAGTATAATGCCCTGGTAAGTGGATATCAGGCCCTTGTAGAGCAAAATTGAGTATTTTGGTCTAAATAACCCAAAATGTGATGTCCACATATGTGGACGGCAGATCCTAGGAGGTTGAACATCAATATCATAGTAATAGTTTCGTTAGCAAAACTGGCATATTTTAAAGTCTATAACATGCAGAAGCAGAAACAAGAATTGGTGTGCTTAATCTGTTTTCGTATCATTGACATGAGAATTGGGGTTTTATGTAAACTTTAAAAGGTTATATCACCCTGTGGTGTGTAATGATATGCACTACAAGCCACATTTGAGTGTTCAGTCTGGAATAGACAACTGCTCAAAACCGCTTCTAGCATCTGAAGGATCTCCTGTTTACCTATATTTTGATACCAGGCTAATCTTCTTAAATATTTTTCTGATACTGTCATTTTTAATATGTGAAAATATAGTTTATAGCTGTGAAGTGGAGAAACAACATATTCGATCATACTGATCTAGCAAATTTAGGCTCTCCAGAACTCAAAACCGTAGAATTTCCCAAGTTCAATAAAGTGAGTAAAAGGGACATGCCATTCCAACCAAAAATTGTCACAAGCTGAACAAGCAATGAAGCGCTAAACAGCACAAAGGCCACACAGTGACCCTCAGATTCTCTGATGTAGCTCCATTTATGAACTTGCATCCCAAAAATAAACACAAATTAAAAGCATATCCACCCAAATGAAAATATTAGAAACTACTAAAATAAGTGTATAATACTTCAGATATTATTCAGTAGATTAAAGTAATTGTACACTTGACATAATCCCAACACACAGGACAGTAATTCTGAAAATGGTCCTGTATTTCATAATAAATGACAGATTCATTGCCAGCCTATCCTCTGATGTAACAGCTATGAAAAATAGATGCAGACCGAGGAGACGACCAAAGATAATGGATTTAATGTGAATCAGGTGTTCTGGCAGGCCATTTTGTTTAGCCCGACATTCTTTTTAGGTTCACCGACTTCCACCAGTCCTCCCACGCAGGACAGCCAAGAGTCTATTTACAGACACTCAAACCACAAGCTTTTCTCGCCATGCAAAAAAGATCTTAGCTGAAGCCCAGTCATGCATAAACATGAAGCTGGAAAGTATTGCCACATTTTTATGTATTGATACAAGGGTTGTGAAGAAACAAGTGCCTCTGAGAGCCGACCCTTCCATTTCTGACAGTTAGCCTGCAGCTCCACATGTCACATATACCGCAGGTTAGCACGGAGAGAGCTTGATGCGAACGTGTTCATATTTTCTCCAAACCTTGAGGGGGCAGGGTCCACTAAGCTTAACCCGCTCATTCTAAACTATGTGAACTCTTTAGATTCCATTTACATAAGTGAGTTTAAGTTCATATGTCACATCTTTACAGAGAAAATAATATTAGAACCTTTTCAAAATAATCCTGAAATTAAAAATTTGACCCTCATTTGTTGAGGTCTCTAAAGTGCTACATTTTCCTGTCTGCATTTCATTACCAGTCTCAAAAACTTGAAACGAGTCAAGTAGGGTTCCTTCTAACTTCAGGGCTACGAGTCAAAAGCAGCATCGTGAGAGTAATTATAGGTATTGATTCAAAGCCCCAATTATAGAAGGAAAATCTGACCCATGCAGACCATACTAGCTTTCTGCTAATTACCTCTGATTGTTTTGCTTTCCACAATGTAAATGATTCATGAAATAGTCGAAACACTAAACAGAAGCTTATTTTTATTGTCTCCTTTTACTTGCTGTGAGAAATGTCAGTTTTAACTTCCAAGCAAATCACAGAAGTTACAAGACTCAGAAGACTCATAACTCTGGAATTACGGCTTATAAGGATGCATTATAAAATGAAGGGCTGCTAACCATCAGTGCTAAGAAGACCCCAAAATTCATAACCTATTTGCCTCTCTTTGGGATCAATTTACAGTCCCTCTGTTATTCTTATTGATACTGTTATCGTTCTGGCTTATGATGCATCTTTTTTTTTTTTTTTTTATTTGTTTGTATAACTTTGTGGTCATTTTACCTCTCTGTGGTACAGTAGGTATTTCATTTTTCTTTGTAATCACTTTGTGTCTCCTGGTTTTGTGTCTCCTTGCAGGATTTACAGCGGGATTTGGCAGGTAGGAAAAACCCAAGGATCAGGCCCAGCAGTGCAGCATGGAGAAAAGAATTACTTAGAAATGAGCCACATAATAACTTGTTTTGTGAGCTCGAGTAGATTTTTCTTTGTGTACAGGCTGTGATCAGCTGTTATGTGCTACCAATCCAGTGTTCACTGCTTTTAACCAGCTGAATTCAACAAGATATAAACAGATGTAGATTGACACAATTTATAGATTGATATAATATACAATTTCTAACCCCTAGAGACTATAAGGCTTGTACAGAAGGTAGAATTCGGTTAGTGTAATGGTGGGGAATTATTTTCCCAAAAGGCCATACAAGAGACTAGGTCTGTTCTAGAGGCCTACACCAATAAGCTGAAATCAATCCTGCTCAATATGAATTTTATCTCTTTATAATCTGCTACTGGCAGGAGTAGATCATACAATTAAGCAATAAAAATTAGAAGTAGGCATTTTATCAGTATTTAATTCATCACCCTTTCCCCAAAACAACTGACATTTTGCACAATTTTGTTCGCAAAGATTTTTACCTTTTTACTAAGTACTATTTTATTCTGTTCATACTTTAATTACTTTATCTGCAGTTACAGTTCTTTTTTCTCATTCAGTGAGAGAAATTGAGTTTGTTTTGAGCTTGAAAAGAGTGTGTTAAAGTCAGGATCCACGTCTGAGGTACAAATGTAAAGGACAGTTACATTAACAGCAAATGCAAGATTTGCCTTCCGTTCTGTATCTGAGAGCTCTGGAATGTCCTTACCTTTCTTCTCACAGAACTCTAACATTTCTGATCTTAGGTCTCATACTGGTTTTAGCACTTTGGCCAAGGTGAGCCAGCTGACAGCTATCTGACAGCTATCTGACAGCGAGTGTCGCCATGTTCAGTGCATTAAACTGTCAGCTGGCTCACCTTAAACTGTCTATGAGTCAGTGCTAATGAAGTTAAGATTCTATTTACAACATCAGCAACGTGGTTAATTTGTAGCACTAACTTATACCTGCCAGTTTGTCGCACTTCAGCCCAAGCCCATCCAATCATCCAGTTAACCCTGAGCAAAACACTGCCTGTCGTAGTCCCTTTCATTGAGTGCACTGCTGCTACCTACTCCATAATCTTTCTAATGCTTTTGTCATCCTACGTATATATTTTATATTAGTACACTGTAGTAGTATAAATGTTCTGCTATAAGAGCGAGATTTTTATGCTGGTGCCCTTCCTGATGTAATCCTCAGGGAAATGTCTTCTCCTGGGATTAAACACAGGATAATTTGCTGGTTAGGCACTACACTAAGGAGCACCTTATATATAAATTGATGTCTGCTCCTCTTAATGTAACCTAACAACTACCTTTGATGTAACCTGACACATCACAACCTGCCCTGCTTGAGTCCTACTGTGGTGCTATACTGCACCACAGCACATTGCTGCAAACTAACCAATTTATCCTCCACAAAACTGTACCAAACTCCCTGGTACAGTATCAGTGTGTGGCCTTTGAATAAAATAAGGTACTTTGGCCATTGTACTGCAATTTGCTTTGCAAGACATTTCACAGAAACATAATTAAGCTGCACATTATAGATCCAATATGTGTTTTTAAAAACTCAGATGATTTAGCACAAAATCTCTGAGATTTAAATTTCCAGTTTATAACTTTTTACTTGCTAAATACTCCTTATATTTGATAATTACCTCTCATCTCCCTCCTATCCTCTCTTTCTTATGTATTTCTTAGTGTCACACATTAACCTTTTTTCTGTCCTTGGGAAATACAAAAACTGTCTATTAGCTAGCAGACACATTTTGTGACAAGCTGCATGAAAACTACACATGTGACTGGTGATATTGTTGACCTGTTCAAACGTACTTGAAATTACTTGCCACTTAAAAACATCTCCAGCTCTTTACAGCCAGCTAAATGCTGAAGTACCACAGTATCAGCTTTATTTACATCTGCACTATGAACACATCACAGGGATGAAAGAGAAAAAAGGGATGTGTTCAAGGTATAAGGGGCCATGCAGTGTTATTACTTTCTGATTACTGAGCATTCGACAGTAATAGACGTTAACCTACAGACCAAGTGTTAGAAAGCTATTTCAGACCATTACGGCTTGCTTTAACCACTGCTTCTTACTGTGCTAGCTGGTTAGCATGGCCTAGTAGCTCACTCTAAAACGTAGTTTTCACATAAAAACATGTGTTAATTCTTTATCATTTTAATTTTGGGTCATTTTAGTTTTTCTTCGTCTTCTTCAATTGCTCCCCTTAGGGGTCATGGATCTTCTGCTTACGTCTCACACTGTCTCACACATTCTTCTTGATCTTACCAACCTTCTGCATGTCCTCCTTCACTACATCCATGAACATCCTCTGAAGTCTTTCTCTTTTTCTCCTCCCTAATATCTACATCATCATTCTTTATCCATTAAAACCACCATCCCCTTTCACTCTTGCTGCCACTCTTCTATCATAAATCACCTCACTTGTCCTCACTTGTCTTTGGTAGTTCTACTGAGTATTATTATTAGTAGTAGTAGTAGTAGTAGTATTTTTGTCATACTATAGTCTTATTCCAAAATGGATAAAATTTATTTTTCACTTCAAAATTCTACACAATAGCGCAGAATAACAAAGTGCAAAATGTTTGCAGTTGATTCAGTAAAAGGACTAGATGTTGCAATCCCTGACTGAATGTTCTACATGTATCTGGATTACAGGTAAAATTGTTATAACAACAACTAAATTGTTGTTGTGATTTATTTTCTGTTCAGCTACCACCAGGGTCAGTGTTACAGAAGGGCCTTGGTGTTGCAGGCCTGTCCATAATGCTGCCACCTCAGCCCCCACAGCCTTCTACTGATACACTTCTACAACTGTATGCTAAATTAAGTCATATAGTTTAATTTAAAATAGCTGTTAAATTAAAAAAAAATAAAAAGGTTACAGAAATGCCTAACATTTTTTTTTTATCATCTCTTAGTCATTCATTTGCTGTGTCCTTGTCTTCTGTGATCACATTCTATCCCTAATGTATGCAGACATTATGTGATGGCCATTTTGCTTATATTGGTAGATATTTGACTGACTTTCCACAGAGACCCAAAAAGGCTCTGGGCCTGTGCGTGGTTTGCCTGTTGAGTAATCCAACCATGTTATCGTGCCAGAGGGCCATTTGACTAAAACATGAAAAACTCTGCATGCAAGTTAAGGTTGTGCTCTGCCAACTTAACAGAAGTAAAAATAGGGATGTCTGTCAGGAAAGCAGAGTGTCCTAGCTGCCCACATGGTCAGTCAAGAGAATCCTTCAGCAGGTAGCTAAGGAACAGCAATGACATGCCAGGTCTGAGGCAATTGTGTCTTCACCGGGGATGCCAGTGGAACATCTAAAAGGACTTGTTCCCAGTAAATTCCCACAAAAAGTCGATTCTTGTGGTTGTGGTGGTTGTGGTGGTTCATAGACAATGTCCTACACAAGAAGTAGTGAACTCTTAAAAAATCCTGAGATTCTGAAGCTGACAGGTAATATTTTGTATTGTGCAAGAAACACATTCTGGTCTTCATTAGGTTGTGTTGCTCCTGGGGGTTATGCCTTGATACTGCTTTCACAGCAAAAAAAAAAAAAAAAAAAAAGAATTTCTCCAAGGGTCTGACTACACAATAACAGGATGTTATTTGCAGAGATGATAAAAGTAGAGACATTCTGTACTTAAGTAAGCAGTAGTAGTACAGATACCAGTGTTAAAAAATACCCTGTAAAAGTTAGGGAACTAATTCAACTTCTTCACTTAAGTAAAAGTGAAAAAGTACAGGGTCTGCAACGTACTTCAATTAAGAAAGTAGTGGGAGTTTCCCCCCAAAGAGGGACAAAGGACCCCCTGATGATCCCCTACCCATCTACTCCCACTGGGTTTAAATCTGGGACTCTCCACCATTTGACCCTTAGAACTGAAGAAGCTTCTCGGATGAGAGGTGAAACGTCTTCAAGCAACTTAAAGAAGTCCAGACGCTTTTCTTTCCAAGCTCCTTAGACTACGATGACCTGGATGACTGAGAACCTTCACAGACATATCTAATAAAGGTATTTAGCTTGAATCGGTTAAACAGAACATGAGCAGAGAAAAAGAAGTAAAAAAAAAAATAATAGCTCTATTTTCTGTTGCCCACATTGTAGAGGGTGACTTTGCCTCTAAATGTGAAAATGAGTAGGGAGGAAGGGGGGTTAGCAAACTAACCTGTTTACTCTGCACTAACCTGCAGATGATTTTCATGCAACCTGTAAATAACAGTTAGTCTACCTCAGTTTGTTTTGCAACAACAATATGAAAACAATAGTGTCATGTACAGACCCAATATCTGATTTAAAAACATGAGGACTTACATTTCCAGCTTATGAAATCCCACTGAGCAGTCCTTATCTTTAAATCTAACCTCTCTTCTTCCTCTCCTGCCCTGTCTTTCTTATCTTTCTCTGAATGAAGTTAGCTCTCTTTCTTTTCTGTCCCTGTGAAATAGAGCAGCTGGAGCTTTAGCTAGCAACACACTGTGAGACAAACGGCACACGTGTTTCCTGATGTTTGTTGAGCTCATAGCTGAAATGTTGCCTTTGAAATTACCTGCGACAGCGTTAATAATCGCTCTTCTGTAGAGCTAGCTAGATGCTGAAGTACCCCAACTACAGTTTAAGATTGGTACCTGCAGTTGTTCTGCTGTTGGGCCAAATAAATAATTCAATAAATAAAACACTGTGTTTGTTTGTTTTTAATTTGTTCTTTTGTTGGCTTTGCATCTTCCCTCTCTTTGTATGCAACATCCCCTGGTGATTAATATGGGAATAGGCCTGGCCTTCATGTGTTATTGTTTAGGCTCAAATTAGTTTGATGTTTGAAGGCTCGCAGTGACGTGAAATAATAACTCCCCTCAAATGCATTAAAGCAAAAGTCACAAGCCTGTTTTGGAAATGTAAGAAGTAAAAAGCATATATATTTGTGTAAAAATGTAGGGCGCAATAGTAAAAAGTAGTCAAAAAAATCTATTCAAGTAA
The DNA here is from genome assembly GCF_013358895.1 of Oreochromis aureus. NCBI lineage: Eukaryota > Metazoa > Chordata > Actinopteri > Cichliformes > Cichlidae > Oreochromis > Oreochromis aureus. Next base: position 30,974,124 of record NC_052956.1, on the reverse strand, counting down.
AGTATTGATACCTGAAAATTATATCTAATTACAGTACAGTCTGGTTATGGCACTCTCAAATTCATTCCTGGCCCCTCAGTTAATTGTACACTAATAAAAAGTGAATGTCGCAGAGCCTTCAGCTATCAGACCGACTGTCCTCCACAGATCTATGAGTTTGTTAGGGGTGAAACCTCACAGCATTTTTTCCCTCTTTTTTTAAAAGTAGTAGTTCAGAGTCTGGGTTGTGTGAGAAATACAACAGTGGAATGAGTTACTGGTGGAGTATTTCCCAGACATAAAAACTCACCCCAAAGGCAACAAACAAATGAATTAGTTTGCTGGATTGAGAATTTGAGCATGTATTTCTGTTATAAGAGCATTAGCATTATAAGCATGAGCATTATAAAGAGCTAACATGTGGTAATCCAGAGCATGTGGTAATCCAAGTCTTATTGTATTTATTGTGACTTCAGTTTACTTACTTTATTAAAATGTATACAGCACTATTATATGTGGTTTAATGTAACTGTTTGGTTTTGCAGACTCAGATGTTTTGTAAAATTATATTTACTCTTTTAAAGGAAAAAAGGAAATGTGTCTTAGCAACTATGAAAAACTGAGACAAAATGCCCAGAACTCAGTTATAGGTCTCTTTTGGAGGAGTGCTTTAAATCTTGCACAGCTCTGAATTTATATAAACTTTTACAGAGAGATAATTTTAGGTACTACAGCTTGCATCTTAATTGGCTAATTTATTAACACAACCTTTGTTAACCCAGTGTTACTTAAGCAATATAAATGCAGAGTTTTTCCAAATAATGAGAGAAGTTGATCAGTTCTCCAAGATAAGAGTTTATTGATCACGGAGGAGGAAATCAATTGTTACAGGAGCACAGGGAACAGGCGAGAAGATGCACAAAGTTTTCTCCTTTAATTCCAATTTATCATTAGCAGGAGGTTTAATATCAACAGCCTAGTCTTTTTCTGCTGTACTGTAAAGAGTCACAAATCATAATGGTGTTTGCCAATTGGGTAAAGAGTTTATCTGGGAAGTGGCAGGTGTCAGAATACATTACTGAGAAGTAAATATAGAATATTTCATATATAACAAACTTTCATCCATATTTTTTCTATAAACTTGTGCGACTCTTGAAAAATATGATCTGGTGTATTCTTTCACACTGAATTGGGTGCTGTAAAATCAAATTTGCATCATTAAAAGCAGCGCTGTTTACAGCCCAGTACATTTTTTAGCTTTTGGATATAGACCTTTAAACATATTTGAGTCACTGGACTGGATTTCTTCACTGTGTTTGTGCTGCTGGTACCTGTTGGATCATTTTTTTTTGGAATTATATGACTAATAATATGGTATGTTGTGTGATACAGAGTGTCCTAGAAGTTTGTGCATCAGTTTTGATGAAATTTGAAATGAAATTATTGGATTTTGCTACTGTGTTACTTTGTAAATATGTGTATCTGTATCATGCCCACACTATTTATGATTATGCCTTGCCAGCCAAACTTGGTAGCCTTACTTTCAAAAAAGTGAAATTGGTTCGTTATTAAATTTACAAGTTGTCATTTGAATAAAATAATTTTAAGTTTCTATGGTGAACGTAAGTAAATGATAAATGATCTGCATGAAATTCAACAACTTAACACTTGTTGAATTTGTTCTTGTTAAGATGACACGATACAACCTAGCGAGATTGGCACAGAGATGCAGACTTCACAAGAGGATACAGCTGACAGGAGAGGCAGAGCAACCATGGAACACAGAGACAGAAACCAGAAGATTAAGAACTCTAACACTGAACCCAAAAGACTAGAAATGATAAATAATGACAAAATCAAAGTCCAATAATAATGCAAAACTCAAAACACTAGGTCACTGACTCGGGACCGTGGCAGCTTTTGATGGAATTGAACTCAACAAAATGAATTTTAAGAAAAAAAAATGATCAGAACGCTCACAAGGTGCTCGCTGTAGCATACCTGATAATGTACCTGACATGTGAACCCCCAATTGGTTGCCAAAAGAAAAAATGGTCCAATCAGGGGTCTTTAATAATTGATTGGATTGGATTTATATATCATAATTTATGTTGTTACAATACGGTGGCCCCTAGAGACAAAGCATGTACAAACTCCAAAACACTTACAAATTCCAAATAGCACGCACAAACTCCAAAACACATGCAAACTCCAAAACACATGCAAAATACAAAACACGTACAAAATACAAAACACGTACAAAATACAAAACACATGCAAACTCCAAAACACATGCAAACTCCAAAACACATGCAAAATACAAAACACGTACAAAATACAAAACACATGCAAAATACAAAACACATGCAAAATACAAAACACGTGCAAAATACAAAACACGTGCAAAACTCCAAAACACATGCAAACTCCAAAGCACAACGGAAGTGCTCCAGGACGCTAGGGGCAGTGTTGAGCTCGATTTGCAAAGTAAACGGCAAGTTTGGGCTGTATGGGACGGTCTAGTCTCCGTCGCGCTGCCCAGGTTGCCTAGCAACCATTATACTAACCGCTGGAAACGTGTCATACAACTTAGTTTGACAGAAATGAAGGAGAACATATTTTGTTAATTTGTTTGTTTGTTTCTACAAGAGCTTTGTGTGATTTGATAAGTATCTGAGGCTGAGACCACAGGACTGTAAAACATGACTTTTGGGCTTCATTTCTGCACTGAACAGTCATTTTAAGATTAGCTAGTAAATAACAATTAATTAATGTTTTTCATGAGACTAAAGTCATATCACTTTGGTAATGTAAATATAATATGGCCAATATTATAGTTATTATATTAATCATTATTAGCTATTACAGCAGTGAACATGAACTCTGTGTCAAATACTGAGCTTCAGTACAGATTCTAGTTGCAGTTATTTATGTCTTTTCACCTTTTCTTTCCAAGCTCCTTAGTCTATCACCTTAAATCTTCACTCAAAGACAAGTATCTTTGACAGTGCATATATAGGTGTATCATACATAAGAGACAAATGTTGTTCCTTCAGTATGTTGGCATTACTAAATTTGGCTCATTGCTTACATATATTTCTAAAAAGAAAATGTACAAGCTGTGATAACTGTTTCTGATAAAATGAAGAGTAGACTGATATATTACATATTCCTTTATTGGGTGATAAAATAAGACCATGTCATAACTGCTTTAAGTCATACAGAATAGATATCAGAGCCTTAAACAGGCTGACTTCTGCTAAATGGGTCAAACTGGGCAGAAAGTATACAAACACATAACATCCTTATAGAATATGATATAACACTATAGATCAACTTACCTCAGAATATATAAAGCATATAAACAATTACAGTAATGTGATGCAACAAACACAGCAGTACTACTAATCCAAAATACTCAAAGCTTCATAGAACTGAAACAAACATTTATTTTTAGCTCCATTCTGCTGCTGATACATACTTTAGGTTTCTGAATATGAAACTTGTTGCTGCCTTTCATAGTGTGTAACTTGAAGGCCCTGAGTACTTTCTCCCACACTGAAAACACTGGAATGATAACATTATTTGAACATTACCTAATAAGACTGATTCAGGACAGACAATTAGTTATGTTAAACTTTCCTAGCAGTCCTTCACAAACAGGGAACAGTCTGTCTATTCTCTCCATCTGTCAGCTGCTGCTGGCTCTTCCTCCTCCTCTTCCTCACACACTGCTGAGTTTGTCCTGGTGGATCATCAGGGTGCAAAGCCTCACAGATGATGTGCAGCAGTGGGTCCCTCAGTCTGTCCTCACTCTGGACACTTGCAGTCGTCACACATGGAAATCAAATGTGTGATAAGCTGCAGGATTCAAACACAAGTGTAACTTATAAACACATGTTCATACTTTTATTACACAATCAGAGAGAAAGAAAAAGAGAGAGACTGCAGGACAGACAGACAGGTGACAGTCTCAGGTGTATACACTGCTACAAAACAGCACAAGAGAAGGAGGATTTAGTGTTTGTGTTATTACGAGTGCTAAACAAGAAGAGTTCCAGATGGTACAGTGGACACATGTGTGACTCCTGTGATTAAAGCATCTTTCTTTCAGCTTAACGGGTGAACCGTCAGCTCGTTCAAACACACGTTAAAGTCCGTTTGGCTCGACACCACCGAACAGAGGCAGCAATATAACATAGCCAACATTAACAGTGGAGTGAATCCTGCTTGTGCCGTGATATTCAGGACTGCAAACCGAGCAGCATCACTGACTTTCAGCTTGTTGTGTTTGTGGATATATGACTGACTTTAATTATCCATAAAATCATCACATTCTCTGTAAGATTAAAGTCAACTATTGAACGGCGTATATTTTGAAGTAAAGGCTTTAAAACCAAGTTAGTACAAACATCGCTAATGGCACATAACTTTCCCGACATGTGGCCAACAGTAATGTTTTAATGTTGTTCATTATTAAACATTTGCACATAAATAAGTGACATAATACTCAGTACTTACTTTTGAAAGTACTCTTCGGCCGCTTCGCTTCCACGGTTTTTTTCGGCAAAATTATCCACACCACCGCCGCGTTATGAAGTCTGGGATATGTTGGGCCATGAAGGCTACACTGACCCATCCTTAAAATTCAGGGAAATGAAGGACGCATTTGAGGGCCGCATTTCGAGCAGCCTTTGAATTGGGACAGCCTTTGGCCTTAAAATGCGGCCTTTAAGGCTGCAGACCCCTTGACTGTATGTCTAAAATGAGATAAATAAAGTGAGGAAAAAAAAGGCTGCAGACCCTGAATTGGGATACAGCCCAAATCCGGTCATTGGTACGTCCTGGCTTGTGTAGTTACTAGGTAACAAAAGCTCAACACTGAGCACTTCCGTTGTGCTTTGGAGTTTGCATGTGTTTTGTATTTTGCATGTGTTTTGTATTTTGTACGTGTTTTGTATTTTGCATGTGTTTTGTATTTTGTACGTGTTTTGTATTTTGCATGTGTTTTGGAGTTTGCATGTGTTTTGGAGTTTGCATGTGTTTTGGAGTTTGTACGTGTTTTGTATTTTGCATGTGTTTTGGATTTTGTACATGTTTTGTATTTTGCATGTGTTTTGGAGTTTGCATGTGTTTTGTATTTTGTACGTGTTTTGTATTTTGTACGTGTTTTGTATTTTGCATGTGTTTTGTATTTTGTACGTGTTTTGTATTTTGTACGTGTTTTGGAGTTTGCATGTGTTTTGGAGTTTGTGCGTGCTTTGTCTCTAGGGGCCACCGTAATTTACAGATATTTGTGTAAAGATTTAAGGAGTAAAAGTAAAAAGTTGTCTGAAAAATGAAAACTCAAAAATAATTTAAATTCTGCTTAATTATAGTAACAAAGGATTTGTACTTCACTACTTCCCACGTGTAGTTCAGGAGATGAAGTTCTAAATCAGTGTGGAGGTGACTGTAACAAACAGGAATTCATGGGGGGATTTGAGAGTGCAAAATATTAATTTAGCATCACTTTATCAGTAAATACAATCCCATTCTTGTATTCGGTTCCATTCATCAGCGCTGAATGGGATCTAATATTGGGTATGCTCCTAATTATTATGTGTTTTTGGTAGTTTATCAACATTGATTAGCACAGATTGTAATGTAAATGTCCTCTGTTATCCCAGAATTCTTTGAGTAAATGTTTCACTGTGCTTTTACCTCACTTTCTAGTACACCTCATAACTGTGTCCCAAAACGTAGGATGCATCCTTCGGAGGCCGCATTTGAAGGCCGATCCCGTCACAGCCAGGCGACGAAGGCTGTCCCAATTCGTCGACTCCTTCAAATGCGGCCGACAAATGCGTCCTTCATTTCCCCAAATTTGAAGGATGGCTCGCGTGTGTCCTTCGTGGCCCACCATATCCCAGAATTCATAGCGCGGCCCGGCCAATTTCAGTTTCCAACAATGGCGGCCGCTACTAAGTTTTAATATTGCTCCTATTAATCTTTCTGGGTCACAAAATAAACTTTTAACATATTTTCAGGCAAGAAAGTAGCCATGTAAACTTCAAATATCTGCTTGGTTTATCAAGACATCGCATATTTGCAAAAGTGCGCCGACGTTTTCGGAGACGTCTGTTACCCACCCGCTCGATAGCTAGCCGGGGGTTCAATGGTCACTCGAGCCAGCGAGAGCAGCGGACTCCCGGCTTCATCGTTTTCAGGCCCCCGCTGTCTGTCGCTACTCAGGTTAAACATGATATATAAGTCACTCGGATAACTTAAAAATGTAATTGTTTGGATTTTTTCTGTGTTTTATTTGTTCCAGAGTAAATCAGTTTGGCTGAGATCAAAGTTATTAGATTATTAGATTAAATAAAACTTTATTAATCCATCGGGTGGGTTCCTCCGGGATTTTCACACAGCTGAATAAACGTCAAACAGAAAACTGAATAAACAGAAGTGTGAGACGGTCGAGAATTCATGCCAGTGTCCTGTTATATTTTAGATAGCAAGGAGCAGACAGCTGAGTTTATTAAACTCCACAGACACAGCGGTGACGCAAATCTAAAGGCTAGACCGTCCCATTTCACAGCCTCGCACTTCCGGCCTTCTCGGTCTTTGAAGGACCCGGCCCACGTAGACCGCGAAGGCCGGGTCCTCCGAAGGATGCAGCCTACGTTTTGGGACACAGCTCATGTGTACTCGGGCAACTGATCATGATCAATCAGACATACTGATTGACTTTAACTGAACATAAGTGTGACACAAAAAGGGCTGATAGTTAGGGCTGGATCAGGTGACTGTGAACCATCCTTTAGTTATGCTGTAATAGTCGGCATGATTCTCTGACCACTTCCTCTTTACTTATTTCCCTTTTCACACTTCATGTGTTAATACACCAACATTAATGATTGGTAATAATTAAACTCTGTCTCTCCTTCATAGTGTGACTTGTCTCCCTCTCCTCTCTTCCCTCTCCCCTCACCCCTGATCAGTCAAGGCAGATGGCTGCCCCTGCCTGAGCCTGCTGGATTTTTTCCTCCCCACTGTTGGCAAGTGCTTATTCAGAGTAATAACAATAATAATAACTTAGATTTGTATAGCGCCTTTCAAGAAACGCGGGGACGCTTTACAAAAGGCTATTGTTTGATTGGTGGGTCTCATATCGTGAGGTCTTTACATTACAATACAAGGCATCTTGAGGCGACTGTTGTTGTGAATTAGTCCTATATAAATCAACTGAAATGAACTGAATTGAATTAAATTAATTCATAAATGCAAACAGATATGATGTGGCAGTATGCTGATGAGTGTGTACTGCTGAGAGCAACAAATAGCAGACAGACTACATCATATTACTGCTGTCTCACCGTGGCTACTGAGTGTGAGTGGTCTCTTGCCTCGTCCCTGTCTTTAAAGCAGCCAATTCGAAAGCAAAAAGACTGCAAGTTTAATAAAAATATAAATTCTTCTGTTAAAGCCAGTTTCTTCCAGCTGAGGGCCGTTGAGAAGATTAAGAACGTGCTCTCAACTGCTGACTTTGAGAAAGTAATTCATGTCTTCACTTCATCCATACTTGATCATTGCACTAGCTTTTAATTTGGAATCAGCAAAACTCTGCTTTTTCATCTACAAGAATCCAGCAGCTCGACTCCTGACAGGCTGGGTCTAGCTTTTTTATACTGCTTTCCACTACATTTTGGAATGGATTTTAAGATTTTATTGATTCTTTTTAAGTCACTAAATGGATCTTGATTTGACTTGACAGGTTTGTTGCACACAATCACAATAATGTTGGTTGTGCCACAGTGTTTTGTCTCGTGTCACTATAGCATCATGGGAAGGATTTGTACTTTCAGAAAGAAGACATTGTTTACTTTTACTTCACTTTTTACCTCAAATTTCCAGTTCTTCTGCTAGAAGATTTAGGGTGTTTTTTGTATGTCATGTGGGTGAAAATTCAATATGAAGGTATATGTGAATCAAATTGTAACCCTATACAGATTGTCAATTTTTGAATGACAGGTTCAAAGTTTACCTCCACATTTCCCACTGAAGTGTTTTCTCTCTGTTTAATTTTATTTCAGTTGAGATAACATTAAAAGCTAAAAGCTTTCAGTTGAGTTGTTGCGGGATCCCAAAATTTTCTCAAACAGACAAAGGTTTGGTGGCACAGCTGAGCCTGTGTGTGGGTTCATTCTGCTGCAACGTCACTACAGCTGGTATCAGTGTGGACAGACATAAACTCTCCAGATACAGACAGCTGTCACATTCTTCTGGTGCCCCTCTCTCAGATTGGCTGTGTCACTTTCACTTGCTGCTGGCGCTGCCTTTCTGTCTGAGTCCTGTTGCAAAAAGCAGTTTCACCCCGGTTCGTATATTCGTCAGACTTCCAGAAAGAACACCGGGACTCAGTAGTCAATTTAACAATACCTTTATTCATACACACTTATTGATTATACCTTCTAGAAGGGAGATGTACAGAACCCCGGACTTTCTCTGCAGATCTCAACCCCTTTGTCTGTTACATGCAGTTTTGTATGAGTGACCCCCCTTCTAATCCCTCTACGAGGTGCCATAAAACTAAGTGCTATGTTTACCTACTTTTACTTGTGTGTGTGCGAGCACGTGAATGCCTACATGTGCGCGTTCCCGCGTGTCTATGTGATTGCTCGTGAGTGACGGTGTGTGCATAGCTGATATACGCGTGCCCGTAAGTGAGTGTGGATATAGGTGTGGGAGTATATCAGTTAAAAGACTGTGGGTATGTCTCTTCCTAGGGGCCATAAATACCATCTCCCCTCCAGACCACAGTTATCCAGTTACAAATCTACTTCTAAGCTCACGACACAATCAGGCCTTTATTATATTGAGGGCAGTGTCAGTGTCTCTACAATAATTCTACATTCTATCTTAACACATTTCTAAACTCTAAAGCAAACTAAACATTACTACATGTCTAAACTCTAAAATAAGCTAAACATCCCTACAGTCCCAGATTGAAATACTGTTAAATTAGGTAGGCGTGAAGTAAAATAGCTGTGTTTATATATGCTGTGACCTTAGCACACCTTTTTATATTGCAATCAGTGAAATCAGCCAAAGGCTAAAAGTACTCTGAAGCTTTAAAAAAAAAAAAAAAAAAACCTGACCTAACTAAGGCTCTTAGCTCTGGGGTATCAAACATTTTGCACTGCTGTCTTTTGAAGTGGGCATGAAAGGACTGAAATTTAACTTGAGTAACAGCTAAGCCTTTCATGAAAACACACTTTGAAATGAACACTTAAAATGTGTTTTTTCTACTTATTTCTTTCTGCATTTTTGTAATGCAAATGAAAGCAGTTTGAACCTGTTCTGCAACAGACTCACTTTTTGGCCTGAATAAATAAGATTCCCCTGCATTTGGCCACCACAACCAACTGCTATAATCACTGTCACCACCACCCACATCCTTGAGGAATCACAGAGTCAGACGAGGAGTGAGGAGTAAGGTGTCAACGCCACTGGGAGGCAGGGAGAAGTCAGAGAAGGCACCTGGAGCTGTTGGTGTCAGTACCAGACCTCATGCTGGCGTTGCTTCTGTATCTGCTGTATTTTTAGTCTGAAAAGACTGGGCGCAACAGTGAGTCATATTTGGGTTGGCTGAATTTTCAGAACTTGGCTGAACAACAACATTAAATATGTGCATTTAGGTGCACTTTCTAGTTGAGTGTGTAGGATTTAGGGGGCTCTGTTAACAGAAATGGAATATAATAGCCATAATTATGTTTTCATTCGTGTATGAAAACATGATTTGTGTTTTTGTTGCAATGAGCAATTTATATCAAATCCTGCCATCTATAAATCACATTTTCTTACTAAACTGAAAGGAAAGTCCAAACATCTACAGTCTAAAGGCTCATACTCCGAACAAAAATTGGTCCTTTGCAACATTAACAACATTAAATAATGAGGTAGTTTCCACATTTGAAAAGTGGTATTCTTTCCTATGGCTAGCAGAGAACAGCTCCAATTATTGGGGAAAAACAAAGAAAAGCATATTTATTTTGTAAATTATGGACTGGAGTCAAAAAGGAAAATACAAAAGTGTATAATTTACTGTATGATTAACAAGTCAGTAGCAAATTAGAATGCAGTGTTGATTGATTCCTCAGTCCAATCCACCCCTTTCTCATTATATTGTTTAAAACACTCAAGGCTTCATATCTTGACTTCACTGAGTAATGACTTAAATAGTAATAGTATTGAGTTGTATTGTGTGCTTTCTGGTGTGCCTTCCTTGTGACTGATAAGTCACTACAATGCCTTGTTCTTGTTGTAAGATGCTCCTATCTAGTTTTAAAGCACCAATAGGCCATCACAAGAAATGTTCAGCTCAAGGCTTCACAATGGGACAAATCACTGGGAGAAGCTAAGGTTGCTATGTCTGTCTTTCATAGAAGGTCAGAGCTTTTTCTGCAATACCAGGGTGCCCAATCTAAAGAATTACAATCTCTACATGATTAGTTGCATGAAAAGCAAGAAAACTGCAAAGGCATGTTGGTTATAAACACATCAGTGGAAAACCACCAAGGAGACTCCCGCCATGATTTTCTACAATATGCCAGAAGGGGCAAACCCAACACAAGCTCTAGAGAAGGTTTTTGTGTTGTTTCTTCTATTGCAATAGGATGGTGAGATGGGGCATATTCATCTGGTTGCAATCTGCAGATCATTGCTAGTTGCCACTAACTATCCCGTATGGCTTCTTTTAAGAGAAACTATGGTTTATTTTTTGTTGGATAACAACTTGGTTACTATTTTTATAGTTTCTGGCTGAAAGGCAGCCTTTTGATACCCTTAGTGTCAACATGAAAGCAGCTTTACCCTAAATACCTAGAGTATGGGGACTGATCACTTACCCATATATCCTAATGTAACCACCAAAAAATATGAGAAGTTCTTGAATAGCCAAACCTTATGTGGCTGTGGCTAAGGAGGTAGAACACGCAATGTCACAATTTAGATGCCCTCTATAGAAAATGGCAGAGCAGGCAGTACCTGCTGCAGAGACTCAGGTTTTTTGGAGTGAAGGGCCCACTCCTGAAGACCTTCTATGACTCTGTGGTGGCCTCAGCCATCTTTTACGGTGTGGTCCGCTGGGATGGCATCATCTCTGCTGGGGACAGGAAGAGACTGAACAGGCTGATCCAGAGGACCAGTTCTGTTCTAGGGTGCCCTCTGGACCCAGTGGAGGTGGTGAGTGACAGGAGAATGGTGGCTAAGCTGTCATCCCTGCTGAACAACATCTCCCACCCCATGCAGGAGACTCTGACAGCACTGAGCAGCTCCTTCAGTGGCAGGCTGCGGCACCCACGATGCGGGACGGAGAGAGAGCTGTCGTTTGATTCTGTGTCTTCACAAGTAGAAGGTTGATTTTGTTAATGGACCTGTGTGTAACCCCAAATAATCAAAAACTCTCAAAGTTAGAGGACAGACAGATGAAAAATGAAAGGAAAAACCTGAACCCTTGTGAAGTGTATGCAGTGGCTCTGTTATGCTGCGGGCGGCACTTTGATAGCATTAATTTGGACCTGCTTGTTTCTTTAGTGAAGTCACTGCACCTGAAATAAGAGAAAGATGACTTTATTTAATGTGATGACTGGGTAGTGTAGTAACCTGGTTATTTTAGTTTATAAGGTCTTGCCCATGTGGAGATAAAACAATTTAATATCACACTTTTCACAACCGCATAAGAAGACAAAGAGTGTTAGTGTTAACTAAGCATCTCACTTTCCTTCAGGAACATCTTCAAATCAAATTTTCCACACAATCAGCTGTAGAGTATCTTAAGTTCACCTGTTTAAAGACACAGGAAAGAAATGTTTGCTGCTGTGAGGAAAAGCATGTTTACTCATAGACCCCGGTTTGATTACAATTCAAAGAGGCAGTCTGTGGAAATTTGACCTACATTTTGTCAGGGAAACTCTGCTTTGAAGTTTGAAATGAGATTGGGGAAGCTTCAGTCTTTCTTTTAGAAAAAGGCGTCTTATACAACATGTTTTTTTAAAATTTCATTCTTAATATCAAAGCTTTTGAAGACTCAATTAGCCACATCTCTGGTCTTGTCATTAAGCTGCTTCAGTCTTAGTTTAATAGAGGGTCACAGAGAGTAGAAGAGTAGATAGGGCTGTGATATAAGCAGGCTGTTCGAATCTTTTCACACAGCAGCATATTTCAGGTATATGACATGTTTGTAAAGCATTACAGCTCTGTGAGTGAGATCATTCAGAATCCCAGTGCCATTTCACAGCAACACAAACCATGTAGCATCTGGTTACTGGGTGTATGCATAAATTCAGTCTTCTACGGAGAACGCTCTGGTTTCCCTGCTGTATATCAGACAGATACATTTCACAGGATAGCAGAAAGAAAGATTTGTCCAATCAAGTGATAAATCTGCAAACTTCAAAGTAGATCAAAAACTCCAATAGATGTGAATTCATATCCACAGACCGAAAAAGGACCTAATGTGAAATTATAACAGCCAATATTTTCAGAAAAAGCATGACAAGTCTCTACAGTGAAGTCACTGCTCAACAGGCAAACTCTGAAAAAAGCATTTTAAACTAGGAAAGTTGTTAGTTCGTTTTTTTTTTTTCAGTTTACATTTGTATTAATGTAAATTGTGTTATGTTTAGATAAATTTAAATATGAAAAAAATAGAGAGTACCAGTCAAACACTGTAGCTAAGGAGGTCATTTGCTAATTGGAAGGTTGTGGTCCGATCTCCGGCTTCTCCAGTCTGTGTATCAAAGTATCCTCTGCAAGATATTGTCCATTTAAGTAAATAAAGCATTCATCGGAGTGTGAATGTTAAGTGTAGAAAAAAGTACTGTTTTGGGGGGAAAACTGCACAAACTAGTAAAGCAGATTTTTTTTGCCTGTGTTAATTTTGATAGTTCAAAGGAAACTTAGGAAAGAATTTCAGTTACAAAATTCTCACTTTGTAGGACTCCTTGTATAAAAGAATACACTCACACTCACAAGTTTAATTCATTATTTGCTTCTCACCTGTGTTTTTGGGAGCCATTCATTTGATTCAGGTGTGTCCAAACAAGGATGCATCGAAAAGCTGCAGGACAATAGCTCTCAAGGATTGGAGTTGGACACCCCTGATGTTGGTGAATATACATATGGTTTCTCTGCACCTCAAACCTCCTATTGTAAATCAGCCACTGTGGGCCATCCTAACATACACAGTATTAGCAGCAGTGACTGCAGTGTAGTTTGTTTTTTCCTGTTTATAATTATTGTGAATTTTTTATGTTTTCCACTTTTCCCACTCCAAGGTAAGACATTAATGTCAGATTATAGACTTAAATCGGTTTTTGTAATACTGAAAGTTGGGTTTTGCCTAGTTTGGTTACTTTTAGTAAACAGCTTAATAGTTTAATATTAAGCTTTTCTTTGAAATAAGTGTATAAAAAATTGAGATGCTGGTGGGTTAAAAGTACATTTTTTATTCCACACAACAAAAGTAGGTAAATTTAATTAACTTTCAGTTTCTGACTGCAGGCACCGACTGGTTTTACCTAGGCTTTTTACTTGTTTGTCATTTTTTAATTTCAGCTTTTATGGCAATATTTTTCATTTATTAATTTAAGATCAATTCAAGTTAGTTGCGGATTTCTGAACAAATGCACAGTCACTACATATTAGAGGGTAAAACAAGCACGATTTCCCTAAGACAATAAGCTATTGTTGCTTAATTAAGCTGCAGTATGCAGTGATGCATACTCATGGCACATTTGTTTAGCGGTTTCTCACATTTTTAAAGAAGCCCAAACTCTTTGGCAGGAGTTACACTAAATCTCCCACACTCCCGTCAGATGAAAGATGCTGGCCAACGAATTAATGCCAAGAATATATCCACAAACTCATAATGTAAAAATAAGCTTCGTGCCCCTGGCATCTTTTTTTGCTGTTGCTTTTATTGTAATTATCTGAACACATTCATCTTTTCTGTGTTAGGTCTGCTGCCTCCCTAAAAGACCAGGCTTTTATATGTTTGGAGATTCTTAATCATTTGCTGTGCACGCTCGGTGAAACACACTCACACATATTTGGAACGTACCATTTAAAGGCCCAAACAGAGAAGACTTTAACAAATGCTCTTTGCAAATAATTAAACATTCAGATGGTTCAGGCAAGGACGCTTCTAAGCTGCATTTTATCCATTTCCAAGGAAATGTATCCCCACCCACACACTCCTCTGAATCGTGCTGAAAAAAAAAATCTAATTTTTCCTTTACTATGACTGGTCATTTAAATCAAAGCTTGAAGGCAGAAATTATATGACAGAGGTATCGTATAATATGTCCTAAAGTTTGAACAAATCTAGTTACAACTTTTCTCCTGATTCTAAAACTTAGCTTAAGGCTACTGATGAGTTTCTTCTTTACTCACTTACAAAGCGAGTTTCAGCAAACTGGCAGGACCAGACTGTAGCCACGTGGAAGCATTAGAGTTATGAAGAGGGTATTTGAAGTAGTTCTTTGTGGCAGCAGCCTATTAGAGAGCATGTGGCTGTAAGACATAGTTCACTTTTGCCAGACACAAAGGGACAGTTTTCTCATTG